>NC_092768.1:31459153-31676653 GCF_047496795.1 Chiloscyllium punctatum
ATTGGTGTCCTGGGGTTGAAACTCTGGACGTGGCGTCCAGTTTACTGTTCCCATCCACCCCCTCCCCACCCCCCCACCCCTGCCGGATCGTCCATCTGCATCAATGATACAGTTGAAGTCTCCGGCCAGAATGACCAGCCTGGACGTAGCCAGCAACAGTGGAAGCTGCTGCAGATGGCCAACCGTTCACTCTTTCCCACTGGGGCGTACACATTAATCAGTCTCAGGGGAACATTCCTCTACATGATGTCCACGACGAGGAGGCACCCGCTCACCACCTCCTCAACCTCAGAGATGGTGAAGTTGCCTCCTCGCAGCAGGATACCCAGGCCGGAGGCGAGGCTATCGTTGCCCCCTGACCAAACTGACGGCCCATGGGCCCACAAGCTCGACCATCTCCTGTAACTGCTGAGGTGCGGTATCCCACACTCCTGCAGGAACAGGACATCGGCTTTAACATTGGCCACGAAGGCCATCGTAGAAACACATCGCGTGGCCGATTTGATGCTATGCACATTGATGCTGGCAATTTTTAACCCCATTTTAACAGTTTACGAGGTGAACAGTGTCCATTTGCTGGTGGTCTTGCCCCTCTGGGGAAGCTGTGTGCATCCCCGTGGTGACGGCAAACTGCTGGACCCTCCCAGGGCTGAGGTAGCTGTCCGGCTCCACGCTGGAGTCATTTCCCCGCTCTGGTGTCTTCGGGTCGGGCCCAGGGTCCACATAGTCTAGTCCAGTTCTCCATCTGACAGCGGGGCTGTATCAGGACCGCTGCTCCCAGTTACCTGGAGCTGTGGGCCGGTGGGTACCTCTTGGTTCTCACCAGGTCGGGGGAGGCCTTTACCCATCCCCTCAGAGGGATCGTCTTTTCCTGCTTTGCCCTCCTTTTTCCTCACGGCGCTCTGCCTCTTCCTCTGGTGATGACCCTCCATGCTCCCGTCCTCACCGTCGGAAGAGCTGCCTGTATCCTCGTCGTGTAGGTGTCGCTTCCCCCTTCGCTGGGTGGCTTTGGGAGGTTTCCTCTTCCTGTTTTTGACAGTAATCCAATCCTCTGCTTCCTTTGATCCCTCCTCTTCCATTTCCTCCGTCTGTCTTGAAGGAGCTTGGATCGGCTGCTGCATCTCCCCGCTGTCTGCCGCCTGCTCTGCTACAGCCTGCCCTTCCTTCTGGGTGCCTCCAGACACCGTCCCCGTGCTGGTTTGTGGTACCTTGCTGGTCTTAGGTGGTCCACGGCTCGTGTTGCCACCTCCGGCCATCTGTGTGTAGGTGGTGGCCCCTCGTCTTGGGCAGGCCTTGTACATGTGACCCGCCTCTCCACACAGATTACAGTTCTTGGCTTCCTTACATTCCTTGGTCGGGTGGCCTTCCTGCTTGCAGTTTCGGCAGACGGTCACCTTACAATCCGCCGTCATGTGGCCTGGCCTCCCGCAGGTTCGGCACACTTTCGGCAACCCTGCGTATGTCAGGAAACCTCTGCTTCCTCCGATGGCAAAGCTGGAGGGTGGGTGGAGGATGTTCCCACTGGCATCGACCCTCAGGGTTACCCTGACCTGTCGTTTGCTCAGGAGATGTTCTGAGGTGCAGGTTCCGATCCCATTGTGACAGATGCTGGAATTTGAATCCTAAGAGATCAGGAATTAGCTGTCTTTAAAGTTTAGAGTTTTAGGTATCGTTGGTAAAAGGGACGATGGCAATACTGCGAGTAAATGGTAACTGTTCAATCAGCCATGGCTACATTAAATGGTGGGATAAATGGTCTGCTGTCCCTGTGTTCCTGGGGATGAGAGGTGGTAATCAAAACAGGAGCAGGTTTGTGAGGTGTACTGATAATAACGTAGGAGAATGTGAGGACTGCAGATGCTGGAGAGTCAGAGTTGAAGAGTGTGGTGCTGGAAAAGTACAGCCGGTCAGGCAGCATCCGAGGGGCAGGAGAGTCGACGTTTCAGGCATAAGCCCTTCATGAGGAAGGGCTTTTCACTTGTTTTTGGGCTGGACCTTCAACCGGCCGTAATGTGCAGTGCAGGGGCTACTCCAGCAGAGGGAGGCAGTGATCCATCTGCTGGGGTCTGTGGAGCTGACCGTTTTCCAGCATTAAGGAAGATATTCACCCCAGCTGCCTGCACAGTTACAATGGTCCCCTCACAAGATAGCAACAGTAGACCATTCAGCCTGTAGATGCTGCCCCACCGCTCATTTAGGTCATGGTTTTTCATCATTTATATCAGTGATGTGGATGTGAATACAGGAGATATGGTTAGTAAGTTTGCTGATGACGCTAAAATTGGTGGATCCTGTCTCTCTCTTTCTTTCTCTCTATCCCACCCCCTCCCCTGGTTTACAATCCATAGAGAAGACAATTCTGTATTTGTCCAGCAGAGGGAGAATCCTTGAGGGTGTGAGTGAACATCTGCCATTTTGCTCTGTCCAGTCCCATGTTTATTGAGCTTTCGTTCACTCACCCCACAGATACCCCTTCCAATCATCACTGCCCCCCTTTCACATTGTTCCATACCGCAGTAACTGCCACGTGATTGTCCCTATCCGACATAATTCCTACAATGACCTGCAATTCTCTCCACACGTACAATTTTCTCTCTGCCATTTATTACCTCCCCATGAATGCCACTTCTGCATTTTCCTTCACTCAAGCAGTTTTTCCGAGCCCCTGTTTCGAAATACCACTGAGGTCCGAGACCTGGGAAAAGTAACGTCAAATACAGTGTGTGCAGGAGATCTGCTGCAAACATCGGGGTCGGGGTGGAGAAACTCAGCAGATCTGGCAGCAAGGAGAAAGTGAGGACTGCAGATGCTGGAGATCAGAGTCGAGAGTGTGGTGCTGGAAAAGCACAGCCGGTCAGGCAGCATCTGAGGAGCAGGAGAGTCAACGTTTCGAGCATAAGACCTTCATCAGGAACGAGAAGGGGTGCCCAAGGGGTCTGAGAGATAAATGGGAGAGTGGGTGCGGCTGGGGGGAAGGCAGCTGGGAATGCGATAGGTCGATGAAGGGGGAGGGTGAAGGTGACAGAGTGGAGGGTGGAACCGATAGGTGGAAAGGAAGATGGACAGGTGTGACACTGTTGAAGAAGGGTGGTAAAGACAAGCCAGGGAACTATAGACCGGTGATCCTGACCTCGGTGGTGGGCAAGTTGTTGGAGGGAATCCTGAGGGACAGGATGTACATGTATTTGGAAAGGCAAGGTCTGATTCGGGATAGTCAACACGGATTTGTGCGTGGGAAACCATGTCTCACAAACTTGATTGAGTTTTTTGAAGAAGTAACAAAGAAGGTTGATGAGGGCAGAGCAGTAGATGTGATCTATATGGACTTCAGTAAGGCGTTCGACAAGGTTCCCCATGGGAGACTGATTAGCAAGGTTAGATCTCATGGAATACAGGGAGAACTGGCCATTCAGATACAGAACTGGCTCAAAGGTAGAAGACAGAGGGTGATGGTTGAGGGTTGTTTCTCAGACTGAAGGCGTGTGACCAGTGGAGTGCCACAAGGATCGGTGCTGGGCCCTCTACTTTTTGTCATTTACATAAATGATTTGGATGCGAGCATAGGAGGTACGGTTAGTAAGTTTGCAGATGATACCAAAATTGGAGGTATAGTGGACAACGAAGAGGGTTACATCAGATTACATCAAGATCTGGATCAGACGGGCCAATGGGCTGAGAAGTGGCAGATGGAGTTTAATTCAGATAAATGCGAGATGCTGTATTTTGTGAAAGCAAATCTTAATGGTAAGGTCCTAGGGAGTGTTGCTGAACAAAGAGACCTTGGAGTGCAGGTGCATAGCTCCTTGAAACTGGAGTCACAGGTAGATAGGATAGTGAAGAAGGCATTTGGTATGCTTTCCTTTATTGGTCACGGTATTGAGTACAGGAGTTGGGAGGTCATGTTGCAGCTGTACAGGACATTGGTTAGGCCACAGTTGGAATATTGTGTGCAATTCTGGTCTCCTTCCTATCAGAAAGATGTTGTGAAACTTGAAAGGGTTCAGAAAGATTTACAAGGATCTTGCCAGGGTTGGAGGATTTGAGCTACAGGGAGAGGCTGAACAAGCTGGGGCTGTTTTCCCTGGAGCGTCAGAGGCTGAGGGGTGACCTTATTGAGGTTTATAAAATCATGAGGGACATGGATAGGATAAATACACAAATTCTTTTCCCTGGGGTTGGGGAGTCCAGAACTAGAGGGCATAGGTTTAGGGTGAGAGGGGAATGATATGAAAGAAACCTAAGGGGCAACTTTTTCATGCAGAGGGTGGTACGTGTATGGAATGAGCTGCCAGAGAATGTGGTGGAGGCTGGTACAATTGCGACATTTAAGAGGCATTTGGATGTGTATATTTGGATAGGAAAGGTTTGGAGGGCTATGGGTCGGGCACTGGCAGGTGGGACTAGATTGGGTTGGGATATCTGGTCGGCATGGACGGGTTGGACCGAAGGGTCTGTTTCCATGCTGTACATCTCTATGACTCTATGACTCTATGACAGTGCAAGAGGGAGGTGCCGAGTTGGAAAGTTGGATCTGGAATTGGAGGGGAAATATGGAAACTGGTGAAATCGACATTGATTCCGTGTGGTTGGAGGGTCCCAAGGCAGAAGATGAGGCATTCTGCCTCCAGGCGTCGGGTGGCCAGAATCTGGTGGTGGAGGAGGCCCAGGACTTGCAAGTCCTTGCGGGAGTGGGAGGGGGAGTTGAAGTGGTCGACCACAGGGACGTGGTGTTGTTTGGTGCAGGTGTCCCAGAGATGTTCCATGAAACATTCCGCAAATTGGCGTTCTATCTCCCCAATATGGAGGAGACCGCTTCGGGAGCAACGGACACAATAGATGATGTGTGTTTGGAAGTGCAGGTAAATCTCTGTTGTATGCGGAAGGATCCTTTGGGCCCTTGGACAGGGGTGAGGGGGGGGGTGTCGGCGCAGATTTTGCACTTCGTGTGGTGGCAAGGGAGGGTGCTGGGTGTGAAGGGTGGGTTGGTGTTGGGGTCGTGGACCTAACAAGGGAGTCACAGAGGGTATGGGACGGGCAGTGAATGGTGGGCCCAGCCATCAATGCCCACATCCCATGAGAGAGTGAAATAAAATTGAGACTAAGAGGTATCCAATTTAAAAAAGGAATGAGGGGGAAGTGCTTCCATCAAAGTGTTGTGAGTTCATTCGCCCAGAGTGTGGTGGATGCCAGGACATTGATTCACGTTAAGGAGGAGATAGACAGATGTTTAATTAGTGATGGGTTGAAGGGATATGGAGAGTGGGCAGGAAAGTGGAGTTGAAGCCTAAGATGAGTTCAGCCTTAGTCATATTAAATCAAGGGGTTTAATTGGTCAGTCCCATTCCCACTTCTTGTGTTCCTACATTGTTATGTAAGTGAGATGCCTTCAGCAATAGCAGTAGAAGGTGACATGGAAGGGAGAGAAAGACAGTGGAGATCGAGGGGCAGCACGGTGGCTCAGTGGTTAGCACAGCTGCCTCACAACAGCAGGGACCCAGGTTCAATCCCACCCTCGGGCAACTGTCTGTGTGGAGTTTGCACATTCTCCCCGTGTCTGAGTGGGTTTCCTCCAGGTGCTCCAGTTTCCTCCCACAGTCCAAAGATGTGCACCTTAGGTGGATTGCCCATTGTGTCCAGGGATGTGCAGGTTCGGTGGATTGGCACGGTAAATTGCCCAGAGTGTTCAAGGCTGTGGGTTAGGGTGGATTGGCCTGTGTTAAATCGTCCACAGTATCTAGGGATGTGCAGGATGGTGCATTAGCCACGAGGCGAGCAGGGTTAGGGTTGAAGATGGATGTGGGTAGGATGCTCTTTGGAGGGTTTAGATTAGATTACTTTAGATTACTTACAGTGTGGAAACAGGCCCTTCGGCCCAACAAGTCCACACCGCCCCGCCGAAGCGCAACCCACCCATACCCCTACATCTACTCCTTACCTAACACTACGGGCAATTTAGCATGGCCAATTCACCTGACCTGCACATCTTTGGAGTGTGGGAGGAAACCAGAGCACCCGGAGGAAACCCACGCAGACATGGGGAGAATGTGCAAACTCCACACAGAGAGTCGCCTGAGATGGGAATTGAACCCGGGTCTCTGGCGCTGTGAGGCAGCAGTGCTAACCACTGTGCCACCGTGCCGCCCACAGGTTGGTGTGGACCTGTTGGGCCGAATGGCCTGTCACACACTGTGGGGATTCTATCTCTTCCCTAAATGCACAAAGATTAATCTTGGTCTGCCCCATTCCCGGGGATGCTGTGAGTTGCAATCAGAGATCTGTTTAAGTGACAGACCCAGGGATACAAAGGTGTTCAAAAAGGCAGCATGAATTCTCGATCATGTGACCTCTCAGTGTTATGAGCCTGTGTAACAGAGGTAAAGTACAAACCTGCTCATCTCCATGCTCTGACTCAAAACAGCAAGCAACCAGCCACCAGTCCAGGCCCCACACTCTGGGCACTGTTCATAGAGTAGAATCCTCACAGGACGGAAACAGGCCATTCAGCCCAACAAGTCCACACTGACCCTCTGAAGAGTAACCCACCCTATTACTCTACATTTACCCCTGATTCATGCACCTAACCACATCCCTGAACACTGTGGGGTAATTGAGCACAGCCAATCCAGCCTAACCTGCACATCTTTGGATCGTGGGAGGAAACCCACACAGACACAGGGAGACTGTGCAAATTCCACACAGACAATCGCCCGAGTCTGGGATCGAACCCGGGTCCCTGACGCTGTGAGGCAGCATGCTAACCACAGGACCATCGTGCTGCAGACTCAGGGGTGGGTCTACAGAACTGTCTGCCCCAGGCTGGGACTAGCCCACATACAAAACAAGTCGTGGCTCTATTTTGGTGTCCAATAAGAAACAATTTTCCTTTCCAGCTGTGACTCCTCAATTATTACAGAGAGCAAAATGGGCTGTTGCAGATTAACAATTCACTTCAGTGTAGGTGTTGGAGATCATGTTGTGGTTGTACAGGACCTTGGGTAGGGCCCTTTTGGAATACTGTATTCAGTTCGGGTCTCCCTGTTATAGGAAGGATGTTGTGAAACTTGAAAGGGTTCAGAAAAGATTTACAAGGATGTTGCGAGGGTTATTTGAGCTACAGGGAGAGGCTGAACAGGCTGGGGCTGTTTTCCCTGGAGTGTCGAGGCTGAGGGGTGACTTTATAGGGGTTTACAAAAACCATGAAGGATATGGAGAGGGTGAACAGCCAATGTCATTTCCGCAAGGTAGGGAGTCTAAAACGCGAGGGGTTTAGGTTTAATCTGAGAGGGGCAAGATTTAAAAGGGACTTCAGGGACAATTTTTTCACATGGAGACTGTTGAGTGTATGGAATGAGCTGCCAGAGGAAGTGGTGGAGGTTGGAACAATTACAACATTTAAAAGGCATCTGGATGGGTATATGAATAGGAAGGGTTTGGAGGGATATGGGCCAAGTGCTGGCAAATGGGCCTAGATTAGGTTGGGATATCTGGTCAGCATGGACAAGGTGGACTGAACGGCCTGTTTCCGTGCTGTACATCTCTATGACTGTACGACTCTAATAGCGAACATGGTTAAACCTTTGAGTTATTCAAATTAATCTGACAGTTTTTGCACAATTAGGTTTCTATGGAACTAGACCGACCAGTCTGACTAGGCTGTGTGAAACCTGCCAAACAAACAATTCAGAGAGACATGCGAATTATTGCAAGATTCGGGAACATGGTTTAATCATTCAGTCATTGCAAAGCATCAGTTCAAATAACTCAATGAATGTAATGCTCCAAAAAGCAAGGATTTTCTCGAAATGAATCAGTCACACAGGTTTGGAATGGGGTCTGAGTTAATTTGCAAAGAGCATTCAAACCCTCAATGAAATGTCTGCCTCCTTTTGTAATGGGAGAACAGTCTCAGTTGATTCCTCAGAAACATTATCCTTACAGAAGTGAAGGTGGGACGATATAGATTTGTATGAAGAGTAAATGATTGTGTGCCACGTCACATAGAGACAGGGTAATCCGGTTCTGGTGCTGCCTCACACTTGGTGCTGCAGCTCCCTCCTTTAGAAACCCAGCAGTGAAAGACCGACTGGGCCTGTCGCTGGGTCCCATCAGCGAGACACAGCACAAACCCGGTGGGGTTTTGGGTTGGACACTAAGCCGATTCTCGGGCTAGTGTCCAGGTCGGTCACCCCTGGTGGGGCCTGGAAGTGGAACTTCTGCAGCAGGGTGGTGAAGAACAGGAAAAGCTCCACTTTAGCCAGTGCCTCACCAGCGCACACCCTCCGACCTGAAAAAGAACAGGGAACGGTCAGTACCTCACCCCCCCCCCCCCCACACACACACACACACACACACAGACACACACACAACACACACACACAGACACACACAGACACACAGACACTCAAACACAGACACACACACACACAGACACTCACACACACAGAGACACACACGCACACACATACAGACACACAGAGACTCACACACAGATAGACACACAGACGCACACACACAAACACACACACAGACACACAGACACACACACAGATACACACACACAGACACACATACACTCACACACAAACACAGACACACTCACACACACAAACACACACACTCACACACAGAGACACACACAGAGACACACACAGACACACCAATACACACAGACACACACACACTCACACACACACACACACAGACACACACACACAGACACTCACACACAGACACACCAAGACACACAGACACACACAAACACACACACAGACACTCACACACACAGACACACTCACAGACACACAGGCACATACACACAGACACACCAATACACACAGACAGACACACACTCACACACAAACATACACACTCACACACAGACACACACACAGACCACACACACAGAGACAATCATACACACACAGACTCAGATCACACACACAGACACACACACACACTTACACATACAGATTCACACACACAGATACATACAGGCACTCACACACACAGGCACACACACACAGACACTCACACACACAGACACACTCACACATACACACAGACACACACACAGACATTCACATAGACAAACACACAGACACTCACACACACTCACAGACACACATACAGACACATACACACACACACAAACACACACAGACACACACACACTTACACACACACTCACACACGTACACTCACACAGACACACACACCAACACACACAGACCCACACTGAACCCCCCCCCACACACACACCACTCACACACAAACAGATACACAAACACACATACACACGCACAGACACATACACACACACACACACACACACACACAGTCCGTTCATAGACCACCATCTTCCAAACCCCCATCGCTGAAACCATCCCAATGGTCACCAACTGCAAGCAATTCCATTCCCACAGTGTGTCTCTCCATCCCCGTACTGACAGAACTCAAACAGCTGGGAGTACATTTGGCCCTTCAAGCTCTTTGCTCATTTAATAAGAACCTGGCTGATCTGCTCCCTCCACCCCACCTTCCCAAACCTTCCCCATTCCTATCCATTTAACTCAGATCCAATAACTTGGTCCTGAATCTACTCAATGACTGAACATCCACAGACCCTCAGGGCAGGGAATTCCATCGTCACACCCCCCTCTGAGTGAGAGAACATTGTCCTCTCCCCATCCGAAATGGACACTCCTTTACTGTGAGGCTGTCCATTGAACAGAAAGGATGGAGTTTAATTCAGATAAATGCGAGGTGCTGCGTTTTGGGAAAGCAAATCTTAGCAGGACTTATACACTTATACACTTAAGGTCCTAGGGAGTGTTGTTGAACAAAGAGACCTTGGAGTGCAGGTTCATAGCTCCTTGAAAGTGGAGTCGCAGGTAGATAGGATAGTGAAGAAGGCGCTTGGTATACTTTCCTTTATTGGTCAGAGTATTGAGTACAGGAGTTGGGAGGTCATGTTGTGGCTGCACAGGACCTTGGTGAGGCCACTGTTGGAATATTGCATGTAATTCTGGTCTCCTTCCTATCGGAAAGATGTTGTGAAATTTGAAAGGGTTCCGAAAAGATTTACAAGGATGTTGCCAGAGTTGGAGGGTTTGAGCTATAGGGAGAGGCTGAATAGGCTGGGGCTGTTTTCCCAGGAGCGTCGGAGGCTGAGGGGTGACCTTATAGAGGTTTAAAAATTCTGAGGGGCTTGGATAGGATAAATAGGCAAAGTCTTTTCCCTGGGGTCGGGGAGTTCAGAACTAGAGGGCATAGGTTTAGGGTGAGAGGGGAAAGATATAAAAGAGACCTAAGGGGCAACTTTTTCACCCAGAGGGTGGTAAGTGCATGGAATGAGCTGCCAGATGATATGTTGGAGGCTGGTACAATTGCAACATTTAAGAAGCATTTGGATGGGTATATGAATAGGAAGGGTTTGGAGGGACATTGGCCAGGTGCTGGCAGGTGGGATTAGATTGGGTTGGGATATCTGGTCGGCATGGACGGGTTGGACCGAAGGGTCTGTTTCCATGCTGTACATCTCTATGACTCTATGACACATCCCCTCTCCAGGGCCTGAAGAATTATCCATATTTCAATGTCTTTAAGGAATAGAGCACCGAGACCCTGTTCCAGGAGTCAGCTCAGTGACTCTCTCTAAGGTAACCTTACCCTTCCTTGGGTGGAGAGACCAAAACTGTGACTGAGTGTGGTCCCACCAAACCCCTATGGGATCGCAGGACCTGTGGCACCTCCTGAGCTGAATTAATTGACATTACTGGTCATAGCCTTCGTATTTAACTTCCCTTTTCTTTATTCACTCATGGAACATGAACGTTACTGGCTGGGCCCAGCACTTACTGCCCATTCCCGATTTGTCCCGTTGAGAAGGTGATGGTGAACTGGCTTCTTGAAACTCTCCAGTCCCTCCGAGCCACTCACCATCCTGACCGTAAGACCACGAGAAATAAGAACTGGAGCAGACCATTCGGCCCCTCGAGACTGTTCTGCCATTCAATGGGATTATGGTTCATCCCACATTCTTCACATCCACTGTCCTTTCCATCTCCCCATTCCTTCAGTGTCACTGGCTCAGGATCGTGGAGTTCCCTCCGTAACAGCATTTGTCTACAGCACACGGACTGCAGCGGGTCAAGACACCAGCTAACCACCACCTTCTCAAGGGGTGACTCGGGGAACGGGCAATAAATACTGGGCCCAGCCAGTGACACCCACAGACCATGGATGAAGTAAGAGCCAAATGGGGGAGCTCAACCCATTGGGAAATTTTGGAACTCGCTCCCAGTTCAAATCAGAGCTGGCTCTCCACAGTCAGTTGCCTCACTTCAGAAATGGGAATATTTTAGTAACAGAACACACGGCCCCTTTTCCAACCGGTTACCTGCAGAGAAAGGCATGAAGGCTTCTCTCTTCACAAAATTCCCATCAGCATCCAGGAAGTGAGCCGGGTTAAACTGGTGGGGCTTTTCCCATTGGGTTTTATCGTACAGCACCGAGGTCAGTAAAGGAATAACGTACGTTCCCTGAAAAACACGGAAAGCCATTCTGAATGTGTTACTGTGCCTGTGTTTAATGGAGAGTGAGTCATGCAGGATGTGGAAAACCCAGTTTTCTCCCTGATCCTGTTAGTTTCACTAGACACCTCGGATTATAACCGGCTCCATCTTGTTGTCAAATGTAACGGCACATCCCCACGATTAAAGAAACTCAATTCCTAAAATCCAAATTGCTGCTTGGCCTGCAGTGGGACATATTTACTGGCAGTCGAGGCTGGGTAGATTAGTGCACAGGGCCCTGCTGCTTGCTGACAGAAGGAACACGTAAACAGATTGTACTGTTCAACTCAATAAAATAGGTGACTGCCTCTCTCCAGTTCACCCTTCAGGGTAATCATAGTCAACCTGCCCAGTTTTAAACTTAAACAGACCTTGGAAGTTAAGCGCCAGTCATCATTAACTGGTGCATTTGCTTTAGCCTCTGCTAATCAGAGTCTACTGGCCAACCAATCAGCACTCTCCTCTCATTCATTAACAATAATGTTACCCTTTTCATTGGCATCGTCCTGATGAGTGCAAAGTGTTTGTAACAGGATTGAGAGTCAGACGGCGCATTTTAACCACATTTTGAAAAAAGCATGTGTGAGGTGCGATTTGACGCATTTTAAAAAACACAAGTGTGAGGTGAGATTTAAAATCAAACCTCTTCCCACAGTTAGTGACTGGGTTTGGAATGTAGTACGGTCAAGGCAGGGTCACATGAGGCATTCAGGAGAGCACTTGATGATTATTTCAATAGGACCAATGGCTTATGGGGGAAAGGCAGACGTTTGGTTCTGTCAAAATGCTAAAGAGAGCTAGCACAGATGAGATGGGAGAAATGGCCTCATTTTTCACCGTTGAGGTTGTATGAGAACGTTCGATGAGATTTTTTAATAGCAATGTTTCCCTTCTAATTCAATTCCTGTATTTATTCAGAAAGTACCACAATATTATTACCATGGCGACAATGTTCCAAGTAGAACCCTCCTTCAGGACTGGGAGGGGGGTGTTGGTGGTGAGGGGAGCTGCAGATAAAGGGGGCGTATGTAGGGGAGGGTTTTGGGTAGGAATGGGCAGGGTGGCAAGGTAGGGATTGGTGAACACAGGTAGACGGTGTATCCTGATTGGCCGATGGGAAGAATGTATCTGGTTGGTGGCAGGGAGAAGTGGAAGTGAAGGGGAGGGGCTGGAAAGGGAGTCAGGGAATGGGAAGGGAGATTGTTTGAAATTGGAGAGCTCAATGGAGGCTGGAGGCTGCCCAGACAGACACTGATGGACATGTCGGAGATGGAACGGGAAAGGGAATTGAAATAGGCGATGGTTGGGAGGTCAGGTTGGCCAACTCCAAATAGACCCAACCCCAAGAACATCTCCCCCTGCTCACCCCTCTCTGCCCTCGGCAAAGACTGTTCTGTTTGCCAAACCATGGTTTGTACCACTCTCCCCACCAACTCACCCACCCCGATCCCCCAGGTACCTCCCCCTTCAACTGGAAAAGATGCAAAATCTGCCGGACAGTCCTTCCAGGTCAGACAGAGGTTCACCTGCCTCTCCTCCAACCTAGTTTACGGCATCAGGTGATCCCGATGTGGTCTTCTCTACATCGGGGAGACCAAACTTAAACTTAAGGAAAGGTCAACCGAGCATCTCAGCCGGGCCCACAGGGGCTGACCTGACCTCCCAGTCACCGCCCGTTTCAATTCCCCTTCCCATTCCCTCTCCAATATGATCATCCTCAGCCTCCTCCATTGCCAGACCACAAGTTGGAGGTACAGCACCTCATCTTCCACATAGCCAGTCTACGGCCCGGAGGACTCAACATTGAGTTCTCCAATTTCAAATAACCTCCCTCCCCATCCCCCGACTCCCTTCCCAGCCCCTCCTCCTCCCTTCCATTCCTCTGATCGACCCTTCCTTCCGGCTACCAACTGGATACATTTCTCCCATCGACCAACCAGAGCGTGCCCTCTCCCTGTGTTCACCTATTCCTACCTCACCACTCTGACCCCCATCCCCTACCCCACCCCCTCACCCCCACCGCCAGTCCCAAAGCAGGGTTCCACCCGAAACACCCACTTCCCCACCTCCTGGTGCTGCCTGACTTGCTATGTCCTCCCAGCCTCCTGTTTGTTAACTTTGGTTTCCAGTATCTGCAGTTTCTTTGGTCTCTCACAATGCTCCAAGTGGCACAAATTGTGAAAAGTAAGCCTTGTATCTCTGATACCTTTGGAAGGAAATACCCTCTGAAATGCGTGTCCTCGGTTGTCGAATGAGGAAGGTTCGTGGGGACAATGTTGGCAAACTCTGGATTTCGTGAATCACAGCCTCAGTGTAGGGCATGTGTCTCTGGTCTTCTGTTCTCGGGAATCGACCAGCTCCTATCACCCGATCGATTTCATCTTGAACTTTCCCTGAAATAGGCAAAAAGGTAAAGATCTTTGGATGGAGGGAAACAGTTTACTGCAGACTGAACTGAAGTGGAGAACTTTGTGTTGTTGAGTGACACGGAACGGGCTTGATCAGTTCCATTGCCAGTACATTCCCCTCTCAATACTTTGCTTCATCAACTCTGACAGGTACAAACATACAACTGCCCCAAACACGCAGCTGATGTGATACCACCCACTGTGTGCTAACTTCCAAGGTAAATCTTTATTGTTCACTACTGAGGACAATTTAGCAATCTATTTAAAATAATTCCATTCCATTATTCATATTTATTACCCTTGAAAAGGATCCGATTGAAAGTGCTTATTTGTCGAGCCCAAATTTCCACAAAAAACGTGCTGGACAGGGAACTCGGCAGGGGCTGGATTTCTAGGGACATTTTTAGGGCCACCCCAAGAGTATCCCCCTAAAGAGGTCAAATGTTTCAGGCACATGACAGATCCTGACCTGTGAATGGAGATGGTGTTGTCCAAAGACTCTGAGTTGCTCTTTTCTTTTCCCCAGTGCAGCGGGCAGTCTGATGCCAATGGCAGTAAGATCCAAAGTAGAACAAATCAATCCAAGTGACCCCCTCCCCACTTCAGAGACCTGTTTATTACGATAACTGTTCATCTCTTTCAGCACTTTCTGACACCAACCAACGGAGGTGTTTCTGATTGAGATGGCCAATATAGTGCTGAGCACAGAGCTGTTTCAGTATTGCTCTTGATGGTCACTGGGTTCCTGACTGACAATGTCTTGTCTTATTCTCAATCAGATTCTTACAGGGGTCAGTATTTTACCCCGATGGGAGGGTGGGTTTGAGCACCAGATGTAGATATGAAATGCCATGTGACAAGACACTCATGACAGGAACTAACCTCCCTCAGGGAACATAAAGGACTGACTAAAACAAAACAAACGAGAGTAGAGCCCAGGAACAGGCCCTTCGGCCCACCAAGACTGTGCTGACACGTGATGCCTTTCTAACTAAAACCCTTTTACCTCTACATGGTCAGTATCCCTCTATTCCCAGTCTGTTCCTCTATTGTTGAGATGCCTCTTAAACGTTACTATTGTCTCCGCCTCCACCACCTCCTCCAGGCACTTACCACCCTCTGGGTAAAAAAAACTTGGCTCTCATATTTTTGTTAAACTTACCCCTTTTTACCTTAAATTGATGTCACCCAGGAACTGTCATTAAGGACTCCATCTATTCATGCCTCTCATAATTTGTAAACATCGATCAGGTCACCCCTCATCCTTCGAAATTATAGTGAAAACAAACTGAGTTTTTCCACTGTCTCCTCATGGCTAATATCCTCTACACCAGGCAACATCCTGATCAACCATTTCTGAACCCTCTCCAAAGCCTCCCCAGAACTGTACACAATATTTCAAATGTGGCCTCACTGAAGTCCCACACCACTGCCACATGACTTGCTAATTTTTCATCCCCCATCCCTGACCAATGAAGGCAAGCACGCCCAGATGTCTTCTTGACCTCCCTATCAACTTGTGTTGTCACTTTCAGGGAACTGTGGACCTGCACACCAAATGCCTCTGTATGTTGGTGCTAAGAAGGTTTCTGCCATTTACTGTGTGCAGTACTTCCCTCCTGCATTAGATCTCCCGAAATGCCTCACCTTCCATTTGTCTGGATTAAACTCCATCTGCCATTTCTCCGCCCAACTCTCCAGCCAATCTCTATCCTGTTGTATCCTCTGACAATCCTCCTCACCATCCACAGCTCCCCTGAACTTTGTGTCATCCACAAACCTATCCATCAGGCCATGTCTGAATTCCCTCCCAATCATTTATATACATTACAAGCAACAAGATACAATTATACAACCAACAATATTATATTAGAATCAGATGCCATTTTAGACACAACCACCAAACTAACAAACACCGAGTGAAGGATTCCTTACTCTGGATTTCTGGGTAGTTTACCATCAGAAGAAGTCCCCAGCAGAGGGTAGTGGAGGTGGTCTCTGTGCCAGCAGCAAACAGGTCAGTGATTGTAACCACGATATCCTTTTTCTTACTCTCTAAATCTTCACCTCCCAGCTCCTTCAAGATAAAATGAAACAAAGGAGAGTGTGTCGCCTCCTTCAGGAAAATATCCAGCTCCGTAAATGTCTGAACGGATGTCCGTGTGCCTGAGGATAGTGATCCTTCCAGCCTCTGGTCATGAACGTCATGATGACAATGACAGATTTGGCAGATGGAATACGATGTAGGGAAACGGGAAGTGGAGGTACGGAGAAATACACTCACTCATGGTCAGGCTTTGGGGAGGCAATCGACTTCACCAATTTGAAGGTGGAGGGACAGGTCGAGAAGCCCTTTAAAGCAACTATCAAGCTTTTGTAGGACAGAATACGTACATCAGGAAGTTAACCCACACCGTTCTGTTTTATACACAAATATATATAAAAATCTGGTGAGGCCTCAGCTGGAATATTGCATCCACTTCTGGTGTCACACTTTCGGGAAAATGTCAATGATGGGGCATGGGTGCAGGACAGATTTACTGAAGGGGAGAAGATCAAGGGGAGATTCGATAGAGTTGTTGGAAATCATGAATGGGTTTGACTGGATAGGTAAGGAGAGATTGATTGCAGGAGCAGGGTGGGTCAGGGACCAGTCCAGTCGGAGGGGGCAACAAGGAGCACTCTACTGCAATGCGATGCTGAGTGACTGGAATTCCTGACACAGACACAAAGCTACGCTCACACGAGAGTCGGGGATATACTTGAAGGGAAATAAGTGACAGGACAGTGGAGAAAGAATAGGGGAGGTGGGATAGCTCTACCAGGGAGCAGCTATCAATATGGTGGGCCGAGTGACCTTCCCCTCTGCTGTATCACCCTCCAATTCTCTGAAGGAAAGTTGCCTCTCCTGTCTGAGTTCACCATTAGGTTTCAATCCACTCTGGGAGCACAGCAGAGATGAAGGGGCAGGACTTAATGAATGTGGGGTTTAAATTCATTAAAGAGATTGATTTTCCAGTCAAAATGAGAAGAGTGTGGCTCCGAAGCACTGAACAACAGATCCAGGTGTAATTTCAAGGGCAGTGTTCGGGGAAAATAATGTGTGAAGTAAGGACAGACCTCTCCTCAGTTATATTACTCATGAGACTTTCCATGTTGACTTTTGCAAGATTGAAGCTCACACACCATCAATGCTGTATTCTGGACACATTGAGCACCCACGTGATGTCATGAGCACTACGATAAGCTAAATAATCAGATACAGTGGGCGCTTGAAGCTACATATTCGTAGTTCCATCCAGAGACTAGGGGCAGCACTGAGCAACATGTTAACAAATGTTTAACACAGAATCTTCCTCCATCAAAACCCACAAAGTCCTGGTGTGGAGTCTGAAATCTGGGGAGATACCCCTTACCGCTGAAAAGGTGTGTCACTGTACTTGCTGATGCCTCAGAATTAAGGCCTCGTTGAATGTCTGGATACTGTTCTCGCTCAACGTCTCTTTGGCAGCTTTGAAGAAATCTTCAAAGATTTCATGCATCTTCACGAGATTTTGAATAATCTTCCTGCGGCTCGGAATCAGAAATCCCAGAGATGGGTAAGAATTGTACAGCTGGATTGGAACAAGAACATAAGGATCAGGCCTTTGGAGGATCCAGTGATCGCTCATCCACGGTCAGTGCAGCAACTACTTACCTTCAGTGATGCTCCATGGGAGAGAGGAGATTGTCATGGCAACCCCACCCTTCCTCTCCTCTCCTCAGTGCCCCCACCCCAACCCACAAACCCTCCAAATTTATAGTTTTAGTTTGAGTGCTTTAGCTCTCATCCAGAATGGGTGACCTGTCAGCTGTCACCTGTTATACATGGATTCCAAAAATCAGATACAGGTCAGACCAAGTAAGGACAGCAGATTTCCTCCAAATTAGTGCACCAGCTGGGCATTTCTTGCCAATTATATTCATCGTTTTACTCTTAAATTCAGATTTGTATTGTTAAATTGAATTGAAATTCCGCCATCCACCACAGCAGGATTTGAACCCAGCTCCCCCAGGTTGATGTCACTTGCATCATTTTCCTTCAGGTGGGAAGCTGAGGGAATCACATCTCTTGAAAGCAATACCCCTGCCCGCCACCCACCCACCTCCCCCCCCCCCCCCCACCACCCCCTCTCCGTATCAAGAGTCTGGGAGAATGATTCCAGTTCGGGGAATCTTTCTGTGATTCTATAAACTGCCTCATTTCATTCTAAATGAGTTCAGAAAACTCAAAACGGTGACAACACGTTCAGTGTCAGGCCAGGTTAATTTTGTCAGTGCTGAAGGAGGGCCATTGGACCTCCTGAGTCTTTCTCTCCACAGAGGCTACCAGACCTCCTGGGTCTTTCCAGCAACTTCCCAACCATTTTCTGATTGCCAGCACTCCCATAGTTCTTTGCTTAATTTTAAAATAGTTTTCCACATTTATTTTCTCACTAAAAGTTTTCCAATTTAGCCCATGTAAGCCTGTCGCACATATCAGCATTTATGACTGAGACACAATGTTAGCGAGAGTCTTCAACCCGTAACAAGTCAGGTGTGGAAATAGTCACGCACACCAAATTGCAAATGACCTCAACAATCAGCCTGAGTACATTACCACAAAACAACAATTACATGTATTGGAGCTGTTCCCAATAGTCTCGTGTTCTCATTAGCCATGTTTGTTAGATGGATAAATACTTCATTGTTATAATCAAAACGGTCTCCAAATATGATGGAAGAGATGATATTGCTCACAGCCAAATACATATTCTGTGCAGTTTCAAAAGGCTGACCTGTGAATAAACACAGAATTCCATTACAAACAGGCCTCTAAACAGTAATAATACTTCAGTCATTGTCATCTTTTACAAAGCACAAGTTACTCATATAAAACAAAGAACAGTGGAGGCTGCAAATCTGAAACAACAACAGAAATTGCTGGAGAAACTCAGCACATCTTGGAGCATTCCTGGAGAGAAAGCAGAGTTAGTGTTTTAACAAACAACAGTACATTACTGGAACAGACCCTTCGGCCCATCGAGCCTGTACCGATGCATGAAACCTTTCTGAACTAAAACCCTTCTGTCTCCACACGCTCCATATCCCTCTATTCCCTGCCCCTTCAGAAATCTGACCAGTTCCCTATTCAATGTTCCTGTTCTGAAGAAGGGAACTCAAAAGGTTAACGCTGTTTTCTCTCCCACAGTTACAGCCCGACCTGCTGAGTTTTGTCAGAATTGGGAAGACAGAAGATTAATCAGGAAGCAGGAAGTCAAAATTGCAGCTTTTCGATGAGTCATAGTCATAGAGGTGTACAGCGTGGAAATAGACCATTCGATCCAATTCATCTATGGCAACCAGATGGTCTAAATTAATCCAGTGCCTTTTGCCAGCACTTGGCCCATATCCCTCTCAATCCTTCCTATTCATACACATATCCAGATGAATTTTAAATGTTGTAACCATATCAGTCTCCACCACTTCCTCTGGCAGCACATTCCATACATGTACCATCCTTTACATGGAAATGTTGCCCCTTTTAGGCGTCCATTATATCTTTCCCATCTCACCCTACACCTATGCTCTCTAGTTCTGGGCTCCCCCACCCCAGCGAAAAGGCCTTGTCTATTTACCTGATCCATGCCTCTCATGATTTTATAAACCTCTATGAGGTCACCCCTCAGCCTCCGACACTCCAGGGAAAACAGCCCTAGCCTATTCAGCCTCTCCCTGTAACTCAAACCCTCCAGCCCTGGCAACATCCGTGTGAACCTTTTCTACACCATTTCACATTTCACAACATCCTTCCTCGAGGAGGGAGACCTGAATTGCACAAAATCTTCCAAACGTGGCCTAGCCAATGTCCTGTCCAACATGGCTTCCCAACTCCTATACTCAATGCTCTTACCAATAAAGAAAAGCATACTAAATGCCTTCTTCACTCTCCTAACTGCCTGTAACTCCACTTTCAAGGAACTGTGAACCTGCACTCCTTGGTCTCTTTGTTCAGCAACACTCCCGAGGACCTTACCATTAAGTGCATAATTCCTGTCTGATTTACCTTTCTAAAATACAACATCTCGCATTATTTAAATTAACCTCTATTTGCCACTCTTCATCCACTGGCCCATCTCGCCAAGATCCTGTAGTACTCTGAGATAACCTTCTTTGCTGTCTGCAACACCTACAATTTTGATGTCATCTGCAAACATACCAACCATACTTCCTGTGTTCACATCCAAATCATTTATATAAATGATAAAAATTAATGAACCCAGGCACTGATCCTTGTGGCACTCCACTGCTCATAGGCCTCCAGTCTGAAAAGCAACCCTCCACCACCATCCTCTGTCTTCTACCTTTGAGCCAGTTCTATATCCAAATGGCCAGTTCTCTCTATATTCCATGTGATCTAACCTTGCTAACCAGTCTACCATGTGGAACATTGTTGAATGCCTTACGGAAGTCCATTTGGATCACATCCACCACTCTGCCCACATCAATCCTCTTAGTTACAAGCAATTACTTTGAAGGCGACATACCGCCTTGTTACATTAGAGCCAGTCTAGCTACTAAAAACTTGGGGCTACATTTCCCTGAGAGCCCATCACCTTCTACATTTTCCAAAACAACATACTTGTTTGAGATGGGAATAGCCACAGGAGACTGCTGCACTATCTGCCTACCTTTCCTGGAGTTAACCTATTGACCTGACTGTCTGTGCAGTTTTTCTCCCTTCCTGAAACTGCCATCCACCACACCCCTAGCTCCTGTAAATTCCTCATTTCCTTAACCTGCCACTCTCACCAATCCATGCAATCCGATAGAATTCGCAAACAACACACTTCCTGCAGATGTAATCATCAGTAACTTGGAAACTCTTCCCAATCTCCCACATCCAACAGGAAGAGCACATGACTCGACTAAAGGCCACATTTTCACCTTAATCGACAGACGCAGAAAATAGCCCAGTCCTACCGCTCAAAAAAGGATAATTCAGTCCCTATGTTTTATATCGGTAAGGTTTATTGAAGAGAGAGATCTCAATAAAAACATATAATCAAAAAGTACCCATTGTACTCACTGTTGGAGATTTACCAAAAACCACAGTAAGGTTACACTTTAAAGCGAGCCACTTCGCTGCTCCCCTGTTGTGAGATCCCCACATGGTTTCTCAAAGGGCAGCTTCGAATTTAAGTGTTTGTACATTTTCTTTCAGAATGAACTCCAATGTCCAGATACATTTGTTACTAAACAGAAAAATCATACAGCTCTGAAGGGTCTTTGCTGGGTCAGACAGCTGTCCAGGGTCACTGCTGGGTCACACAGCTGTACAGGGTCACTGCTGGGTCACACAGCTGTCCAGGGTCACTGCTGGGTCACACAGCTGTACAGGGTCACTGCTGGGTCACACAGCTGTGCAGGGTCACTGCTGTCTCACACAGCTGTCCAGGGTCACTGCTGGGTCACACAGCTGTGCAGGGCCATTGCTGGGTCACACAACTGCACAGGGTCATTGCTGGGTCACATAGCTGTCCAGGGTGACTGCTGGGTCACACAGCTGTGCAGGGTCATTGCTGTCTCACACAGCTGTACAGGGTCACTGCTGGGTCACACAGCTGTGCAGGGCCATTGCTGGGTCACACAGCTGTACAGGGCCATTGCTGGGTCTCATAGCTGTCCAGGGTCACTGCTGGGTCACACAGCTGTACAGGGTCACTGCTGGGTCACACAGCTGTGCAGGGTCACTGCTGTCTCACACAGCTGTCCAGGGTCACTGCTGGGTCACACAGCTGTGCAGGGCCATTGCTGGGTCACACAACTGTACAGGGTCATTGCTGGGTCACATAGCTGTCCAGGGTGACTGCTGGGTCACACAGCTGTGCAGAGTCATTGCTGTCTCACACAGCTGTACAGGGTCACTGCTGGGTCACACAGCTGTGCAGGGCCATTGCTGGGTCACACAGCTGTACAGGGCCATTGCTGGGTCTCATAGCTGTCCAGGGTCACTGCTGGGTCACACAGCTGTACAAGGTCACTGCTGGGTCACACAGCTGTGCAGGGTCACTGCTGGGTCACAGCTGTACAGGGTCATTCCTGTGTAACTCAGTTGTGCACATTCAGTGCTGGGTCACACAGCTGTACAGGGTCATTCCTGTGTAACTCAGTTGTGCACATTCACTGCTGGGTCACACAGCTGAACAGGGTCATTGCTGTGTAACTCAGTTGTGCACATTCACTGCTGGGTCACACAGCTGTACAGGGTCATTGCTGTGTAACTCAGTTGTGCACATTCACTGCTGGGTCACACAGCTGTACAGGGTCATTCCTGTGTAACTCAGTTGTGCACATTCACTGTTGGGTCATACAGCTGTACAGGGTCATTGCTGTGTAACTCAGTTGTGCACATTCACTGCTGGGTCATACAGCTGAACAGGGTCATTGCTGTGTAACTCAGTTGTGCTCCAAAGATTCAAGGAAATCATCTCCGACGCTGAAATATCTCCAATATGGAGCAGCTGTTACAGCCACAATTTTTTCCCGTCCTCCACCTCAGGTTACACAGAATCCTTCAGCTTAAAATGACTTGGCAGCGGTGGGACTCAAACCTCCATCTCTGAAGAGACTGGAGTGTGGGAGGAAGAAATGTATCATTGTTTAACATCACTGAATCAAACTCCTGGAATTCCCTCCATTAGGACATTGTGGGTCAACCTACAGCATGTGAACTGGAATTGTTCAGGTAGACAGCTCACCATCTCCTTCTCAAGAGGCAACTAGACACGGGCAAAATGTTGCTGGCAATCAGCAGTGCCAATGCCATGTGTAAAGGTTTGAACACATAGCATGGTCTCAATTCTCACACTGGCTGAGATTGCTATAAAGGTCCCACCTTTTCAATCTCACCCCTCACCTGAGGCATGTTTAAGGTTAAACTCAGTACCAGTCATGTCTACTCAGTGAGAGGGAGGGACGACGGTGATTTCACCTGTCAATTATGTCACACCAAGTCGAGGAGGAACAAACAGATCTTAGGGGTGGAATGGACCAATGGCTTGAACAAACAAATGCCTAAATTGACCCAAGAGTTGGGAAGAACGTGAGATAGGCTGTTAATACACCATCGCACCTAACTTTTAGCAACCATCGTCCACACTGAAGGAATGGAAGTAATTCAGTAAGCTTTGTGCAGGAGCAGACAACCAGACACAGACCATGTTGTGTCTGTGCTTACACACCAGAGTCTGGACTCAAATTACCTTCAAACTCCCTTCCCACTGCACCACTGTCACACCCTGTTGTGTCCTGTGAGAATCGGTGTGCACGACTAGCCCACATTTTAAAATAAGAAATCTCACAAGGAGGCTTTGTATTGTCTCCAAGTTGTATTGGGACCTGGAACCAGAAGGCCCCCAATGGGCCACCCCAACAGTGACTGACCTGGGAGCCTCACCACGGCCATAGCTCAGCAAGTCTAGGTACCTCGATACCCACATCTCTGCCGTATACATGAGAGTCTTTGTCACCAACACGTGGAGGCGATGGTCAAAGGACCAAAGTGGCAGAGTCTCTGCTGATCAGGCAGGACCGAGTTAAACTGAGGGGAAGAATACTTCTGAATCTTCACAGCAGCAGCAGCAGCATTGGTATGTGGATGCTGCCCTGGAACATTCTCTTGAAGTTGGTGTTGGGATCTTTTACTCAAGTGAAAATCTTTTCTGTAGATGCCAATTTCGAGGGAACCATGAATCCCAGCATGTCATGTCCCACCAAGCACTCACCCTTGTGACTCTCAAACACATTAACAAGAAAGCTGGCCTCTTCACTGATCCTGTCTTCAATGGATTTCTTGCCCATGCCAAAGCCTCGGAGAGCTGAGATCACAAACTTTCGGTTCTCCCGCCACAACTTCCCGTCACTGAATACAACACCTGAAAGTGAGACACGAAAAGCTGATCAAATATTGTACACAGGTTCTGCTGTGAGTGCTGCCAAACCCCAGGTTTCTAACACCCTTTCCTTTCCTGAGAATTACACCATTCTACAACCAAGAGGAAGGTCATTGTATCCATGAGTGCTCTTTGGGGGAGTGAGCCCATTGGCCTGACTTCACAAAATTCCTCTTGATGTTGTCATTCTCAATTCCCCTTTGGATGTTCCTGTTGACCCTGCCTCTAGAACCATCCCAGGTACTGCATCCCAGATGAGAATGAGAGCCGTAAAACCAAATCTCATCTTCCCTCTGATTGGTTTTTGTAACCAAGCAGCCTCTTTTGATGTAGTCTGCCCAATTCTGGCCTCCCTGTTACAGGGAGCACATCGGCTGCAACGTTTTTCACTGGAGCGTATGAGGTTGAGGGGTGACCTTGCAGAGGTTTATAAAGTCATGAGGGACATGGATAAGGTGAATGGCAGGTGTCTTTTCCCCCGGGATGGAGGATTTCAAGGCAAGGGGCATATTCTTTAAATGTGAGTAGAAAGGTTTTAAAAAAGACATGGGGGCAGTTGTTTTATACAGAGTGCGGTTTGTGTGTGGAATGAACTTCCAGTGGAAGTGGTAGAAGTGGATATAGTTATAATGTTTCAAAGACATTTGGGTAAGTACATGAATAAGAAATGTTTGGAGGAATGTAGACCAAGCACAGCCAAGTGAGATTAGTTTAGTTTGGGATTACGTTCAGCATGGACTGGTTAGACCGAAGGGTCTGTTTCAGTGCTTTATGACTCCGTGACTCTATAATAATCCTCCCAATTTCAGTGTTTGTCAGTTCATATTTAAGATTGTCCCACAGTAAAATGTGCCCTTTTTATTTGTTGATTTAATATTGAACAGCTCGAATATATCACGTGAAGATTAATGTTCTGATGCTTGAGCAACATTTATGGAGTTAGATGAATTGTTGATGAAGGGGATTGTCCCAGGTATTCAATGACTCCCATTATATTGAGGGAGGTGAGGAAGAAGTGCAGTACCTTGAGACAGCAGGGTATTGGCAATCGGCCAATTGACAGCAAATAAAAAGTAGGAAGGTAACAGGGTCTGACTACCAACCCAGCAGCTTAACCAAGGGAGGGCTGTGAGGTCTGTTAGCAGCTCGGGATCTGATCCCTGCCATTTAATATGACAGCAGGAAGCTCGAGCGTATTGGGGTTTTGGATGAGATGTCAAAGTTGCACAATGTATTTACGTGTATGTGTAAATGCAATGATTTTAATTGCGAGTAGGCCTCCTCTCACGCAGCACAAGTTTTGGTTGACATTACTTTGGTATTTTCTAGCACATTGCAAGGTAACATATTGACAGAATGTGTATTTCTTCAGCAAAACTAAAGAGGTTATGTTGAAATTTAATAAAATGCTTGTTTGGCTTCAAGTGGAGCATTGTATTCAATTCTGAGCGTCACATTGTTGGGAAATGCTTGAGCGAGGGTCGCCATCAGATGAATGATCGATGATCGCTTGGAAAAGAGAAGGATGTGTGAGGTTTTGGATGGAGATATCCAAGATCATAAGGGATCTAGTCAGAGTAGATGAAGAGACACTGTTTCCCATTGGCTGGAGTACTGAGAATCAGATGGCACAGAGCTCATAGCATTGGCAAAAGAAACAAAGAGGGTTTGTGGAAAGACACATTGATTGGTGATAATCAGAAGTGCCTGATCAATGGAAATTCAATGGAAGTTTTCAAAAAAGATTTGAATAAGTGCCTGACAAGGGAAAGGCTTTTCAGGGGTGCAGGGAAAGGGCAGGGGAGCAGGACCAGTTCAGTTGTAATCACTGATAAACATTGGCCTAACCCAGGATTATTGGGAATGAGAAGCTTGGGTATTTATAAATTGAGGGAAGTAGTGGCTCAAAGGCTACAGTTCAATTCCGGAACATTTTGTGTCCACCACTTTGTGTCCAACACTTTGACCACCATGATCGGGTGAGCTGAGTTGAAGATGGAAATGACCAAAGAGTAACCCAGAGATGAAAGAGGGAAATTACCAGTTCGAAATGAAACTGCGTCATATATCGGTAAGTGTGGCCTCCCACTGAATTGATCAGCGTGATTCACAAGAGCGTCTTTCACTGCATCGTAACCAGTCAACACCACTGCCTTCAGTGGGCCGAGCTCCACTGAAAATACACTTCCATATTTCTCTGCGAGCTAACAAAGAGAGATTTATTTTATTAAGGTTTCATTTCTAGTCAGCTGTAGCACAAGAAAGGGGCAAAAAAATGAAGGAAAGAATATTATTCCCCAATTCCTAAGAATTTGATGCCCATCTGTATTTTCCCTTCAGAAGGTGGTCGTGAGCTGCCTTCTTGACCCACTGCAGTGCAGGTGGGTAAACCTTCAATGGTGTTGGGAAAGGAATTCCAGAATGTTGAACATAGGAACAGAAGGAGGCCATTCAGCCCCTCAAGCTCCCTCCACAACTCAATGACATCATGGATGACCTTTGGCCGAACTCCATGTTCCTGCCTTTGGCCCATATCCCCTCATGGCTTTGCTTCATAAAAATGTATCTACCTCAAGTTTAAAACTAATAACAGATCCCACACCCACTGCTATTTGTGGAAGAGAGTTCAAAACCTCCACCACCCTTTCCAACATCTCCCTCCCGAACGATCTGGCGCAGACTGTGTCCCTTAGTTGAGAATCTCCAAACATTGCAAGTAGTTTATCTTTAGCCACCCTTTTCCTGTTAATAATACAGTCATAGAGTCATAGAGCTGTACAGCATGGAAACAGACCCTTCGGTCCAACCTGTCCATGCCGACCAGGTATCCCAACCCAATATAGTCCCACCTGCCAGCACCCGGCCCATATCCCTCCAAACCCTTCCTATTCATATACCCATCCAAATGTCTTTTAAATGTTGCAATTGTACCAGCCTCCACCACATCCTCTGGCAGCTCATTCCATGCACGTACTACCCTCTGTGTGAAAAGGTTGCCCCTTAAGTCTTTTTTAAATCTTTCCCCTCTCACCCTAAACCTATGCCCTCTAGTTCTGGACTTCCCAACCCCAGGGAAAAGACCTTGTCTATTTATCCTATCCATACCCCTCATAATTTTGTAAACCTCTATAAGGTCACCCCTCAGCCTCCGACGGTCCAGGGAAAACAACCCCAGCCTGTTCAGCCTCTCCCTACAGCTCAAATCCTCAAACCCTGGCAATATCCTTGTAAATCTTTTCTGAACCCTTTCAAGTTTCACAGCATCTTTCCAATAGGAAGGAGACCAGAATTGCACGCAATATTCCAACAGTGGCCTAACCAATGTCCTGTACAGCCGCAACATGACCTCCCAACTCCTGTACTCAATACTCTGACCAATAACGGAAAGCATACCAAACGCCTTCTTCACTATCATATCTACCTGCGACTCCACTTTCAAGGAGCTATGAACCTGCACTCCAAGGTCTCTTTGTTCAGCAACACCCCCCAGAACCTTCCCATTAAGTGTATAATTCCTGATAAGATTTGCTTTCCCAAAATGCAGCATCTCGCATTTATCTGAATTAAACTCCATATGCCACTTCTCAGCCCATTGGCCCATCTGGTCCAGATCCTGTTGTAATCTAAGGTAACCCTCTTTGCTGTCCACTACACCTCCAAATTTGGTGTCATCTGCAAACTTACTAACTGTACCTCTTATGCTCACATCCAAATCATTTATGTAAATGACAAAAAGTAGAGGACCCAGCATCGATCCTTGTGGCACTCCACTGGTCACAGGCCTCCAGTCTGAAAAACAACCCTCCACCACCACCCTCTGTCTTCTAACTTTAAGCCAGTTCTGTATCCAAATGGCTAGTTCTCTCTGTATTCCATGACATCTAACCTTGCTAATCAGTCTCCCATGGGGGACCTTGTCACACGCCTTACTGCTGCTCTGCCCTCATCAATCTTCTTTGTTACTTCTTCAAAAAACATCTTTTAGGTTTTGATCAGATCACCCGTAATCCTTCTAAACTTAAGAGAAAACCGGCCTTATTTGTATTATCTCTCCTCATAGCCTAACCCAGGAAGTATTATTCCTGTAAACCTCCATTGTGCTCGCTCCAAAGGCATTCCATCCTTCCTGAGGTGTGGAGCCCAGACCTGCTGACAGTGCTCCACGTGGGCTCTGACCAGAGTCCTGTCTAACTGCAGCATAACTTCTGCAAATGCGGCAGAGGCAGAGGAATTGGGAGAATGGGATGGAGTTCTGGCAGGATACTGGGTTGGAGGAGGTGTAGTCCAGGTACTTATGGGATTTATGGGAAACATCCGTCTGGAGATTGTCACTGGAGATAGAAATGGTGAGGTCAAGGAAGGGGAGGCATCTGTCCAAGATGGACCAAATGAATTTGAGGGTGGGGTTGAAGTTGTGGGTGAAGTCAACGAACAGCTCCAGTTCAGCCTGAGAGCAGGACACTGCACCGATGCAGTCATCAATGTAATGGTGGAAGAGTTAAGGCACAGTGCCTGTGTAAGTACTGAAGAGGGACTGTTCGATATAGCCAACAAAGAGACAGGTGTAGCTGTGGCCCATCCGGGTGCCCATGGACACCTCCTCGATTTGGAGGAAATGGGAGGAGTTAAAGGAAAGGTTATTCAGGGTGAGGACCAGTTCAGCGAGGTGGAGGAGGGTATTGGTGGAGGGGGGACTGGATGGGACTGCTGGACAGGAAGAGGCGGAGAGCCTGGAGGGCATTCTTGTGGGGTATGGATGTAAATAAGGGCAGCACGTTCAGAGAGAAGATCAAGCGCTGGGGGCCAGGGAACTGGACGTTGCTGAAGAGATGGAGGGCGTGGTTAGTGTCACGGATGTCGGTGGGAAATGTCTGAACCAAGGGGGAGAGGCTGGAGTCGAGGTAGGACAAAATGAGCTTGGTGAGGCAAGAGCATACGCTCACATATATACGCACCCTCTCACAGACTTATCCCTCATTACATTCTCTTACAGATACTCACACCCCCACATGCACACACACACTCAGTCTCACCTGCATGCACACACATATAAGTTTGTGAGGTGAGTTTGTACTTGCAGTGTTCCATTTTATTTTGCTCATACATGGCAAAATCCATGTAAGATTCTGTAAGTGCCACTTTAAAAATAAGATCAGTCCCTCCTACAGATCCACACATTCACACAGACCCTCTCTCATACACAAGCTCTATCTCATGTGGGATATAAGTACTGTTACTTCTGCAATCATAATTACTTATGCAAGGTAAATGAACTCACACCAGTGTGTAATTGTTTCAGCCAAGAGCTGAGTCAACAAGAATGAAAACTATGTGAAGGAAATACATAATTGTTTTTGTATTAGCTAAAATGTGCATGCAAGAATGAAATGTGCCTCCAAACAATCATAGATGTTACAGACAAATAGTTAAGGTGCTGTGAGGGGAGGGGCTTAAGCTGGATATGCCTGGACAAACAGCAGTTACAAGCATCTGTTTCCCGTTTCTGCAAAAACAAGGACAAACCACAATCAAGAAGTCATGAGGTCATAAGATCATGACAAGATGGTAGTGAAGGAGGATATACCTAACAATGGACCACAGCAGGATGTGGTCAAACGGCCTTGTGAGGCCAGAAACAAACATTTTGTCACAGACAGGGTCGGATAAGGCAAGAGATGAACAACAGTAATGGGTGCCGGTCTTAGGGAAGTGGGAGATGTAAACAGGGAGGAGCAATGGGATGAAAGAATACGAATCAAATTACATAAATGTTGTGTCCTAGTTGAATTCAGTGTGTGTGTGTCCCTGCCTTGTGGACAGTGGATACCACACCCTCTTGCAAGAGTGAAATAAATGACACTACTGATTCAGATCTTGTCTCAGACTGAAATTATTGAAGTGAATGAGCTTTGTTTCTCACACCCATTACACTCTCTCACAGATATTCACACCCCCACATGCACACACACACAAGTCTCCCCTGCATACACACACATATAAGTTTGTGGGGTGAATTTGTACTTGAAGAGTTACATTTTATTTTGGTCAAAAATTGATTGAATCCATGTCAAGTTCTGAACACTGGGGATGCAGATAGATTTTATTCAGGTTTTGAAGCTCCTTGGATGCTGCCTGAACTGCTGTGCTCTTCCAGCACCACCGATCCAGAATCTGGTTTCCAGCATCTGCAGTCATTGTTCTTACCTCGTTGATTTTAATCTTACTGCGAATCCTCTTACTGCGAATCTGAGCTGAGATGGCACCTATTGTTTAAGATATCTTGAGAATGTAACATTTGAAAAGTTCTGGGAATTACATATGAAGACCTGAAAAAGGTGAAAGACTGGATCTATATTTGTTTAATATGACACTCCATGACACTGCAATCCTGTTGCTATAAATCCTGTGTCTTATGAATCTGCTCCACAACCACCTGATACAGAAGCAGCCCTATTGGCTGGTGTTGTGGGAGTTTTAACTTTGTCCGCCCCAATCCAACACTGACTCCTCCAAACCATGCCATATCTCCCAAGTCCCAAATTCCTTAGAGCTGTTGCTTTCCCAATCCTCCCCCTGCAACCCTGCTCCACCCCATTCCCAACCTTGGGCCCCCCTCTGGTGGTATGGACCCTTGCACTTTAAATTGCATTGGGAAGCGGTGATTTTATTTGCAAACCAAAAAGGAAAATCAGTCCTCATTTTGTTCATGATTATTGGCCTGAATTTTAAGACTTTTTTTCTGTTCCTTTGTGACACGTATTTGCTGGGCACTTGGCTCTGGGATATTCCTCAAAGGAACACTCACTCTCACAAACCAGTCCCTTCCCTTTGCACTGACCTCACTTCGGTTTTGGATCAGGTTTTTGATCAGGACATGAATTCAGGTGTTTTCCTGAACTTTCACAATGACAATATCTGGTTATAATGGCCTGAAATACAAAATCCAGGGATTTTCAATTCTCCCAGATCTTCTTCCATCATTTTATATCGACCCCCTCTATGCTTTAAATATCTGGTTGTAAGGATCTGATAAGCTCTCAAATAGGCTTCAGGATTCAGACCAAATCCAGCACGATAAGAGGCCATTCGGTCCATCGTCCGGTGTCACTCTCGCTTTACTGTCACATGTTAATTAAATTGAACATTTCCCAGATTGGTCACTCTCTGAGGTGCCATAACTTTGCAATTGCTTTGTTTTTTTTCTGCATCCCGTTCTGTTTAGAATTAAAGTCCGACCAGAGATCAGAGACTCTCAGAACACAGTCCCCAGGGCTAACAGATTCCTCGATCAGGGATGACGGATCTGCTTTGGTTTGTGTCTCTCTCGGTCTCTGTGAGCTTCTCCTTGGGAGCTGTTCCTTCACACCGCCCCATCCCTCAGACATTCCCCCCGTGAAGGATTCTCACTTACCCCCATGAGAGACCAGTCCAGACTCTTGGGGTCCAGTTGGTGTAGGTTTCCGATCAGAGGAAGCGGGGTCGGTCCGGGAGGGAAATTCCTGGGAACTCTCCGCCGAATTACAGACACGACCAGGAAGAGAAAGAGGGCCAGCAGCGTTAGGGCCACGGTGTAGTCTGTGGGGAAGAGCTTGAGGAGAGCCATTGTGTCAGAGTGCTCAGACACCAGTGATGTTAGAGTGTGTTATATCCTTCATTCCAGTCCCCCACTGGCAAAGAACAGCCTCTTTTACCTGATTTGTCTCACTGAGTGTTTTTAAGCCCCACCTTCCCTGGGAAATTCCAATAAACATTTGGGTACACAGTAACCTGAGCTTCTTGGCACAGAAACGGTGCTGCCCTCTCTTGTAGTCCCACAGCAGGCCAGGCAACATCAGGAGGTGGAGAGGGGAACGTTTCAGGTGTAACCCTTTTCCAGGACAAGGCGTGGGTACTCAGGGTGGGGTGCAGATAAAGGGGGTGGCGAGGGCAGGGTGGTGAGGTGGGGATAGATGAAGACAGGTAGAGGGTACGACCCGGTTGGTCAATGGGAGGAATGAATCCAGTTGGTGGCAGGGAGCAGTGGAAGGGATGGGGGAGGGGCTGGGAAGGGAGTCGAGGGATGGGGAGGGAGGTTATTCGAAATTAGTTAACTCAATGTTGAGTCCTCCAGGCTGGAGGCTGTCCAGAGGAAGATGAGGTGTTGTTCCTCCAATTTGCTGTTGGGTTCATTGTGGTAGTGGAGGAGACAAAGGCTGGTCGTGTTGGAAAGGGAGTGGGAAGGGGAATTAAAATGGGAGGTCTGGTCAGTCCCTGCGGTCCCACCTGAGATGCTCAGTGAACCATTCCCTACGTTTAGGTTTGGTCTCCCCGATGTCGAGTGGTGCAAACCAAGGGCTGCTGAAGGAAATGGGCCTTGTGAAAGGCAGAGGGTGGTGTGTGGGGGGGTGGGGTCTAGTTGGAGTTGGTGGAAGTGTTTAAGGAGGATGCATTGGATGTGGAGACTGGTGGGGTGACAGGTGAGGACACGAGTGACTCTGTCTTTATTGCATTGGGGTGTGGGGTGTTTAGAGCCATGGAACTGGAATAGAGGTGGTGCAGCAGAGGGCTTCTGGATGACAAGAGGGAGGAAAAACTCATTGTTCAAAATAACCTCCTGTACCATTCCCTGACTCCCTTCCCAGCCCACCCCGCCCCCTCCCTTCCACTCCTCTCTGCCACCCACTGGATTCACTCCTTCCATTCACCAACCAGGTCATACCCTCTACCTGTCTTCACCTATTCCCCACTTCACTACCCTGCCCCCGCCACCCCCTTTACCTGCAGGTCCCCTCCCACCCCCACCCCCAGTCCTGAAGAAGGGTTACACCTGAAATGTGGACTTCTCCCCCTCCTGATGTTGCCTGGCCTGCTGTGTTCTTCCAGCCTCCTACCTGACTATTTTGGATTCCAGTATCTGCAGTGTTTTTGTCTCTGACTTGTCGTTCCACATTGAAGAACAGCAGGAATCCACTTCGGGAGAGAGAGGTGTGTCAATTCCAGAGCTGCTCATTTGAACCAAAGTCTCTTGTCCCACAGTCCTGTCATTTTCTTCAGAGTTGCTCATGCCCCTGCTCTGTTGCACTTAAAGTTCAAGGTTTACTTAAAAGTGTTAAGCAAATACAGTTTGGATTTGTTAGCATTACAACACCAGTGTTTGACTCGTGTGTGATGTTTCGTAACTTTTGGCTGAAGAAAAATGAAAAACAGTTTGTGAATTTTTGCCAATTTGGAATGCCTCCTGGTCCCACAATCAGTCCCAGCTTGTTTGATGAGGCTGCTCCTGCCCTGCCAATTTATACAGGGCTCTGCAATACTTAACACAGTAAATCCAAAATGCGGATGTGAAATTGGCTTCCCATCATGTAGCAGTGATATCCCTGTTTTTGTGGAGGTCATGGCTGGGTTCGCGTTCATAGGTGTTACCTCTTTGTGAAACTGAATATGTAGTTAAAGTTTGGCATGTGGGATGAACTGCAAGAGGAAGTGGTAAATGCAGATAGAGTCACAGCATTTAAAAGACATTTGGACAGGTACATGCATAGGGAAAGGGTTAAAGGGTCAAATCCAAGCAAATGGGATTAGTTCAGTTTGGGAAACTTTGTCAGAATGGAGAGGTTGGACCAAAGGGTCTGTTTCATAGAACATAGAACAGTACAGCACAGTACAGGCCCTTCAGCCCTCGATGTTGTACCAGCCTTTTATCCTATTCTAAGATCAAGCTAACCAACATACACAGCATTGTAATATCTTCCATGTGTATATCCAAGAGTCACTTAAATGTCCTTTATGTATCTGACCCTACTACCACTGCTGGCAGTGCATTCCACACCTCCACCACACTCTGTGTAAAGAACCTACCTCTGACATCTCCCCTAAAACTCTCTCCAATTGTCTGAAAATTATGCCCCCTTGTGACAGACATTTCTGCCATGGGAAAAAAATTCCTGCTACTCACTCGTTCAAGGCACCTCTAATCCTCCTTCACTCAAATGAGAAATGCCTCAGCTCCTTCAACCTTTCTTCAAAAAAATAACCCTCCAGTCCAGGCAGCATCCTGGTAAATCTCCTCTGCACCCTTTCTAAAGCTTCCACATCCTTCCTATAATGAAACAACCAGAACTGAACACAATATTCCAAGGGCTTTATAGAGTTGCAGGGAGAAAGTGAGGACTGCAGATGCTGGAGATCAAAGCCAAAAAATGTGTTGCTGGAAAAGCACAGCAGGTCAGGCAGCATCCAAGGAGCAGTAGAATAGATGTTTCGGGCATAAGCCCTTCTTCAGGAATCACCTCGCAACTCTTAAACTCAATCCCTCTGCTAATGAAAGTCAACGCACCATATGACTTCTTAACAACCCTATCAACTTGGGTGGCAACTTTGAGGGATCTATATACATGGACCCCAAGATCCCTCTGTTCCTCCACATTGCCAAGAATCCTGCCTTTAACCCTGTATTCTGCATTCAAATTCAACCTTCCAAAGTGAATGACTCCACACTTGTCCAGGTTGAACTCCATCTGCCACTTAATAGCCCAGTTCTGCATCCTGTCACTGTCCCATTGCAACCTACAACAACCCTCCATACTATCCACAACTCCATCAAACTTTGTGTGATTGGCAAACTTACTTACCCTTCCACTTTGTCATCCAAGTCATTTGTAAAAATCACAAAGAGCAGAGGTCCCAGAACCAATCCCTGTGGAACACCACTGATCACTGAGCTCCAGGCTGAATACTTTCCATCTACTACCACCCTCTTTTTTCTATGGACCAGCCAATTCTGTATCCAGACAGCCAGAATTCCCCATGCCTCATGCCTGCTTGTTTTCTGAATGAGCATACCTTGGGGAACCTTATTAAATGCCTTGCTAAAATCCATGTACACCACATCCACTGCTCGACCTTCATCAAAGTGTTTTGTCACATCCTCAAAGAATTCAATAAGGTTTGTGAAGCATGATCTGCCCCTCACAAAGCCATGCTGACTATCTCTAATCAAACTATGATTTTCCAAGTAATCGTATATCCTGCTCTCAGAATCCTCTCCAATATTTTACCCACTATTGATGTAGTACTGACTGGTCAATAATTCCCACGGTTATCCATACTCTCTTTCTTAAACAAGGGAATACCATTTGCCACACTCCAATCATCTGGCAGTACTCCAGTGGACAGTGAGGATGCAAAGACCATCACCAAAGGCACAGCAACTTCTTCCCTTGTTCCTGTAGTAACTTTGAGTAGGTCCCGCCTGGCCCAGGGGATTTAATCTATCCTTATGTTTTTCAAAATTTTCTGCACATCCTCCTTCCTAACATCAACTTGTTCTGGCATATCAGTCTGTTTTGCACTCTCCTCTGAAATGTCAAGGTCCCTCTCAGTAATGAATACTGAAGCAAAGTATTCATGAAGGACCTCCCCTACCTCCTCTGACTCCAGGCGCAGGATTCCTCCACTATCCTGATCGGCCCTTCCCTCACTCTGGCCATCCTCTTGTTCCTCACTTAGGGTTTTCCTTAATCCTACCCGCTAAAGCATTTTTGTGTTCCCTTCTCGCTCCCCATTCTTCAGTTCCTTCCTGGCTATTTGTAACCCTCCAGAGTCCTGTCTGATCCTTGCCCCTCAACCTTAAGTAAGCGCCCTTCTTCCTCTTGAGTAGATGGTCCACATCCCTTGTCACTCCAGGTTCTTTCAACCTACCGTCCCTTCCTTGCCTCAGTGGGACAAACCTATCCATCATTATCAGCAAGTGCTTCCTAAACAACCTCCACATTTCTGTTGTGCATTTCCCTGAGAACATCTGTTCCCAACTTAGGCACCCCAGTTCCTGCTTAATAATATCGTAATTTCCCCTCTCCCAATTAATTATTTTCCCACACTGTCAGCTCCTATTCCTCTCCATGAGTATAGTAAAGGTAAGGGAGTTGTGATCACTATCACTGAAATGCTGTCTCACTTCGAGGCCTGACACTTGGCATGGTTCATTGCCAAGCACCAAATCCCTCCTGGACACACCCGACAAAAACTGCTCCATCTCAACTATTTGAACTAAGCAGGTTCTAATCAATATTGGAGGAGTTAAAGTTACTCATGACAACAACCCTGTTACTCCTGCACCTTTCCCAACTCTGCCTACCAATCTGCTCCTCCGTGTCTCTGTTGCTGTTTGGAGGCCTGTAGAAAACTCACAGTAAAGTGACTGCTCCTTTCCTGTTTCTGACTTCCACCCATCCTGACTCTGTCGATAAATTCTCTTTGACAGCCTCCCTTTCTGCACCTGTGATACCCTCCCTGATGAGCAATGCCACTCCCCGTCTCTTTTACCCCCCCCCCCTTATTTCTTTTGGAACATCTCAACTCTGGAACATCCAACAACCATTCCTGCTCCTGTGATATGTCAGTCTCTGTCATGGCCACAACGTTGTAGCTCCAAGTACTGATCCATACTCTGGATTCGCCACCCTTATTCCAGATACTTCATGCATTAAAATACATGCACTTAAACCCATCACACTGACCGCACGTTGCCCTATCAAGTTCCCATCCCTCCTCACAGATTCTCTGCACACTGTATCTGGCTGTTCACTACTGACTCCATCATCTGATCTGTAGCGCACTTTCCCACCCCCGCCCTCCCTCACCTGCCAATCTCGTTTAAACCTCCTGAAGAGCTCTAGCAACATCCCACCCAGGATATTGGTGCCCCTCCAGTTCAGGTGCAACCTGTCCTTCTTGTACAGGTCCCACCTTCCCCAGAAGGTATCCCAATGATCCATGTATGTGAAGGCCTCCCTCCTACACCAGTCCTGTATCCACGTCTTCATCTGTATTCGCGCTTTGTTCCTAGCCTCACTAGTACATGACACCGGTAGCTCTCCTGAGATTACTACTCTGCTCAAACTGCCTTGTAGCTTCCAACCTAACTCCCTATACTCTCTCTCTCCAGGTCCTCCTCACTTTCTCTACCTATGTCATTGGTACCGATATGTACCATGGCTTCTGGCTGCTCTCCCTCCCCTGCAGACCCGATCCGACACATCCCTGACCCTGGCACCCAGGAGGTAACATACCATTTGGGAGTCTCACTCGTGACCATAGAATCTCGGGTCTGTTCCTTTCACGATTGAATCTCCTATCACCATCTCATAGAATCATAGAGATGTACAGCATGGAAACAGACCCTTCGGTCCAACCTGTCCATGCCGATCAGATATCCCAACCCAATCTAGTCCCACCTGCCAGCACCCGGCCTATTTCCCTCCAAACCCTTCCTATTCATATACCCATTCAAATGCCTCTTAAATGGTGCAATTGTACCGGCCCCCACCACTTCCTCTGGCAGCTCATTCCATACCCGTACCACCTTCTGCGTGGAAAAGTTGCCCCTGAGGTCTCTGTCATATCTTTCCCCTCTAAAACTAAACCTATGCCCTCTAGTTCTGGACTCCCTGATCCCAGGGAAAAGACTTTGTCTACTTGTCCTATCCATGCCCCTCATAATTTTATAAACCTCTATAAGGTCACCCTTCAGCCTCCGACACTCCAGGGAAAATAGCCCCAGCCTATTCAGCCTCTCCCTGTCACTCACATCTTCCAACCCTGGCAACATCCTTGTAAATCTTTTCTGAACCCTTTCAAGGTTCACAACATCCTTCCGATAGGAAGGAGACCAGAACTGCACTATCTCTCTCCTATTCTCCCCCTTCCTTTCTGAGCCATAGAGAGAACCCAGTGCCAGAGGCCTGGCCACTGTGACTTTCCACTGGTATGTCGTTCCCCACTAACAGTGTCCAAAGCAGTATACTTGTTGTTGAGGGGAACAGTCACAGGAGATCCCTGCACTGTCTGCCTATTCCCTTTCCCTCTCCTGACGGTCACCCAGCTACCTTTATCCTGTAACTTAGATGTGACTAACTCCCTATAACTCCTCTCTATCATCCCCTCAGCCTCCCGAATGATCCGAAGGTCATCCAGCTCCAGCTCCAGTTCCCGACTGCGGTCTGTGAGGAGCTGGAGATGGATTCACTTCACACAGGTGAAGTCAGCCGGGACACCAGTGGTGACCCTTACCTTCCACATCCTGCAAGAGGAGCAGGCACCTGTCCGAGCCTCTGTCCCGACTGCTCTAAATTGCCAAGAGAGATTGAATAAATGAGAAAACAACAAAAAAATGGCTTACCTTATCAACCCTCCCACACACAGTCTTTCTTTTTGGTTAGAGGAGGAGGATGGGTGGGAGATGCTGCACGTACAGTGTCTCGGGTTTAGCCACAGCCCGAATATATCGGTTCACGTGCCCAGCAATCCCTGTATCCGTGACCACCCCTGTTTGGCCTTGGCTCTGCCTGTTCATGAGGTGTGTATTTAAGAGGAGAACTGACCTTCCCAGCAACCCCCTGGTCCTCGCTCTCACTGATCCCGCTGCTGCTGCAAATAGAGGGTTGTATGACTGAGCTGAGATGGTTTCTTGGCTTCGGTCGGGATCCCAGGATAAGTGCAATGCCACCAAGTCACCCGTCCTTCGCAATTGGCTGCTCACCAATGCCCCCAGTTTGGGTCATGCCAGGGCCACTCAGTTCCTGAGCTCATTCTCCCCTTTTTGGTACCAAACACCTGGTACAACACCACACAGCTGAGCTGGATTACAGCCCAGAGTTTGCAATCGAAAGAAACAGCAGGGAAAATCTGCCCAGTGTCACAGCCAATATTTATCTCACAATCCAAACTGCAAACCAAGAACACAAATAATCTGATCTTTACCACGTCGCTGTGTGTGGGAGCTTATGGAGCACAAATTCATAGAATCCCTACAGTGTGGAAATTTGGCCCAACAAGTCCACACTGACGCACCGAAGAGTAACCTACCCAGACTCATTCCCCCCACCCTATTACTCTACATTTACCCCAAAATAATGCACCTAACCAACACGTCCCTGAACAGCATGGCCAATCACCCTAAACTGCACAGCTTTGGATTGTGGGAGGAAACTCACGCAGACACAGGGAGAATGTGCAAACTCCTCACAGACAGTCACCCAAGGCTGGGATCGAACCTGTGTCTCTGGTACTGTGAAGCAGCAGTGCTAACCATTGAGCCACCTTGCTGCCATACACTTTCAGTGCTGTTAGTTGTGATGTTTTCTTCATTGCAACAGTGGATTCACTGAAAGGATTGCCTTGTTTGGTTGTAAGTTGCTCAGAGTGGTCTGGTGACGGGGAATGTGCTGATTGTAACGAGGTCAGCCGGCTCGACCTCATAGAATCTGGGTTCCCTGATTGGGGCTGTCTAACCAGGGAGCCCTGGCTGACAGATAAAAAGGGTAAGTTTCTGTATCTGTGTGAGACTGTACATTTCTTTTTCATTCATTGGATAGGGGCATCACTGGCTAGGGCAGCATTTATTGCCCATCCTTAATTGTTCAGAGTTGGCGTCATGGTGGCCCAGTGGTTAACACTGCTGCCTCACAGTGCCAGAGACTGGGTTCGATCTCACCCTTGGGTGACTGCCTGTGCGGAGTTTGCATATTCTCCCCGTGTCTGTGTGGGTTTCCTCCAGGTGCTCCGGTTTCCTCCCACAATCCAATGACCTGCTATACCAACTTAAATTGCCCGTAGTGTTCAGGTTAGGTGCTTTAGTCAGGGGTAAATGTGGAGCAATAGGGTAAGGGAAAATGGGTCTGGGTGGGTTCCTCTTCTGAGGGTCGGTGTGGACTTGTTGGGCCAAAGGGCCTGATCCCGCACTGTGGGGATTCTAACCACTGGGGGTTGGGGGTTGGGGGTTGGGGGTTGGGTGGGGGGGGCGCGGCGGCAATGGGCTGGAGTCGCATGTAGGCCGGACCAGGTAAGGATGGCATGACTGAACAAGATGGGATTTTCCCCCCATTATTGACAATGAATTCCTGATCATCATCAATCTTTAAATTCCAGCTTTTTTAAAATTAAATTGATATTCTAGCATCTGCCATCTCAGGATTTGAACCCAGGTTCTCTGGATTAACAGTCCAGTGATAATATCACTAGGTCATCACCCTCTCCCAGGTTTTACAGTCAAAGACTGCTCATGTGTAAATAAAGGGTGACTTGGTGATGGGATACCAACTTCCAGGGAGTTATATCAGTGACACCGAGACTAAAGCACACTCTGAAAAAACTCGCTCGCAATAGTCACCTGGGATAAGCATTCCCAACATCAGGCCTTTGTTTGGCAAGTTGGACTTGTTCGATTCTGCCAACGAGGACTGTCCCAGGAGGCAGAAAGAATACATTTTTTTTCAAATAAATGACATTGTGGCAGATGGATACCGCAAGTAATTCTCCTGACAACCGATGTAGCTGTACCTTTAGAGACACAGAGCTGTACAGCATGGAAACAGACCCTTCGGTCCAACTTGATTAGTCTCTCGACTATCCTGGATAACTGTCGGATTCTTTAAAAAAAAAGGAACGAGTCCACGATCTATTTAAATATCTGCCTTGATGGCAGCGATTCTGGAGAACTGTTGTGGACAGCTCTGCCGAACAGCCCAAGGGGTACCGGTGTGTTTTGCCATCCCTGGCCAACTTATGTGGTGGAAATATTAGTTTAAAACCTTACAGGACACATATTTGTTAAAATCTGAGAGTGGGAAGGATGGCAAAGGGAAAAGGATTGAGCAAACTGCAGGTAGGGAGAACACTCCCCTGAAGCACCTTCAACACCAGAGACTGCAGAAGCAGCAGCAGCAGCCCCTTCTGTCTACCCCCACCACCCCCCCCCCCCTCCCCGCCCCGCCCCGGGGGACCTGACAGACTCACAGGAATTGGCCGCGGTGATCGGGAGACTTACCTTGAAAGTTGCGGCTGTGATTGAGGAAATCCGGAGGGAGATTCGTGCCCAGGTCCAACCTGTTGCATCCGTGCTGCAGAAGCACGAGCAGGAAAGCCAGGGCCTTGGGGAGAGGCTGGAGGAGGTGGAGTGTCGAACTAAGGCCTCAGAAGCTGCCACGGAGTCCTCATCCAGTCGGATTCAAGTGCTGGAGCGAGAGGTGCGGGCCTTGCAAAACCATATCGGTGACTCGAAAATCAAGGTCGGAAGAGGAAGGTGAGCAGCCAGTCAGCTTCTTTGAAAACTGGCTGCCAAAGCTTTTCGGCCTTCACATTGAGTCCAGCAGGCTTCAGAGAGAAAGGGCAGGGCAGGGCTGGTGCAGTATCCCCGCCCGGTCCTAGTGCACTTTCACTCATATAAAGACAAGCAAAAAGTCATAGAAGCTTCCAGATCCCGGGAAAAGATCCACAGGCTCTGGTGTGCAAGGGGCCAAAAATCATGTTTTTCCAGGATTTTTCAGCAGCTGGAACTTGAAAGAGGAAGTCCTTCGATGAAGTAAAAAAGAGGCTGAGAAACCTGGGCATCCAGTACTCAATGAGATACCCCACAGTACTTCGTTTCAGCCACGAGGACTCAGTTTATACATTTGACTCGGCGGGTAAGGCTGAAACCTTCGTGGACACTTTAAAATAGACAGATTGGCCTGAAGAATATGGTTAATGCTTATTCTCTTTTCTATTTTTCCCCGTGTTGTCCCTTCCCTTTTTTTATTCCTTTCTTACTCCCTAATAATTTCCTTTTTGGAAAGGGGGGGAAAAGACGTTGGAATAAGTTGTTCCTTTTTTTTAATAACTGGATTTTCTGATGGGATATTTTGTGGATGTTCTTTGTTGTCTCTCTCCCTTTTTGTTTGTTTGTTCTGCCTCTCTTTTAGTCACAAGTCGGGGTGTCACGAAGCCAGGGATGGGTGGAGTACTCATCCTGACTTGGTCTTTTTTTTCTGTTGATTTTAGGGTCATCTCCTTGTTATTTTTTCTGGCCTAAGGCTGGGGTACAGTCCGGGTTTGAAGGAGCTGTGAAGGAGGGGATGGGTAGGTGAGTGCCCCCTATGGGCAGGGGGAAGAGTCTTCCATTCAAGGTTCCATAGTTGGTTTTCTTTGTAGTGTTTTGATAGTAATAGTTGCTTATAGTTATGATGGAGTAGTTTTTGTATATATAGTTTTTCGATTCTATGAGTCTTTATGCTCGGCGCTTTGTAAGCAGGGTCTCCCTCCGAGGGGTTCAGCGTCTCTGAAAGGGGATATGGCTAAATGTCTTATTAAATGGTGCACCTGGAACATTAAGGGACGTCATTTGCCTATTAAAAGGAAAAAAGTGCTTTCTAGCTTTAAGAGGGAAAGAGTTAATATCGCTTTATTGCAGGAAACCCGTCTTGATGATGGGGAACACCTGAAATTACAACAGGGGGGTTATGACCGGGAATTCTTTTCATCCTTTACAACTAAAAGTAGGGGAGTGGCGGTACTTATCCAGAAAAATCTTCCGTTCACATTATTAGAGCAGGTGAAACATGAGCAGGGATGGTTTGTGATACTTAAAGCCCTGATACATGGGGTGGAATATGGCATTTTAAACATCTACTATCCTCCAATGCATCCCCTCAAATTTTTGATTAGTGCTTTCTCTAAGTTGAGTGCTTTTAGAATGCGGCACATTATTATAGGGGGGGGGATTATAATTGTCTTTTGGATCCGACAGTGGACAGGATGCCTTGTGGGCCCCCAACTATTTCTTCGCAGGCCAAGCAGGTGGTTGACTTATGCGAGGAGTTGGGGCTGGTGGATATTTGGAGATGTCTTCACCCTACCGGCAGGGACTTCACCTTTTTTTCAAATACACATAAATATCACACAAGGATTGACCTCTTTCTGGCTCCCTTGGCCCTTCTGGATTCGATTATGGGTTGTAAAATTGGGAATATAGCTATCTCTGATCACGCGGCGGTATATTTGGAGGTTAAGGCCAAGAGTGAAGGGCTAGGTTTGCAGCACTGGCGTTTGGACCCTTTTCTCCTTAAGGATTCCAAATTTGTGGAATACTTTTTGAAGGAGATTCAGGAATTCTTGACTATCAAATCAGGCACAGCTAGTAGTCTATCCATGCTATGGGAGACTGCTAAGGCCTTTGCTAAGGGATTAGCTATTTCCTATTCGGTTAGCCAGAAACGACAGAAGGAGGAACAGCAGCGTCTACTTGAGACGCGGTTGAAAGCCGCGGAGGCAGCACATTTTGCGATGCCTTCGGTGACTAAGCTACAACGGAGCACGGCCCTTCGGTCTGCCTTGAATTCAATACTGACACAAAACGTAAAGAAAGAACTTGCTTTTGCTAGACAGAGGCTGTTCGAATATGGGGATAGGCCAGGGAAGTATTTAGCACACCTGACGAGGAAAATGCATACTCCCCAATCCATTGCTGCAATCAGAGACAGCGCCGGGGTCCTTACATACAATGCTAAAAAGATTGTATGTAATCTTTCAGAGCTTTTACTCTGAATTGTATCAGTCTGAAGGTTGCGAAGATAGGAGGGCTAAAATGGAGTCCTTTTTTTAAAAACTTGGACCTCCCAGGGGTAACCTTGGAACAGGCCTCTCTCCTTAATGCCCCCTTGACAGTTCAGGAAATACAGGAGGCAGCTAGGCAACTTCAGAGTGGGAAAGCACCTGGCCCTGATGGTCTTCCAGATGAGTTTTATAAGGAGTTTATAGGGATTCTGTCAGGGCCAATGTTGGAGATGTACAATCACTCCCATATGCAGGAACGCCTTCCCACCATCTTTGAGAGAAGCTAATATTTCCTTAATTCTTAAGAAGGGGAAGGTTCCTGAGGATTGTGCCTCATACAGGCCCATCTCTCTTATTAAATTCAGATTTCAAGATTCTGTCCAAGATCCTGGCACTGAGATTGGAAAGGGTGTTGCCTGATATTATTAAAGAGGACCAGACAGGCTTTATAAGGGGCCGTAGGTCCTCTATTAATATATGAACGTTGCTGAATATGGTCCAAGTTTGTCAGCAATGATCGATTCAGGGGTTGGTGATTTCCTTAGATGCAGAAAAAGCATCTGACCGGGTGGAATGGCCACATCTTTTTTATGTCTTAGAACAGTTCGGGTTGGGTGGGGTCTTTGCGAGGTGGGTGGAGGTTTTATATCGCCACCCTCTGGCCGCGGTCATCACCAATGGGGTGAAGTCTGGGAATTTTATGATTGGTAGGGGTAGTCGGCAAGGTTGCCCCCTCTCACCGTTGTTGTTTACGTTGGTGATCGAGCCGCTGGCAGAGGCTATTCGTCAGAACGTCCACATAACCACTCCTGATGTGGGATCGAGGGCACACAAGATCACACTGTATGTGGATGATGGCCTTCTGTTTTTATTGAATCTGATGACCTCTGTATCCCATTTGATACAATGTATCAATTCACTTGGGGCTATTTCAGGATATAAGATTAACTTTGCAAAATCAGAGGCTATGCCTTTGGGGAACCTTAAGGATATGCCAGAAGTTGAAGGTGGCCCTAAGTTCCCTTTTAAGTGGTTACAGGCAGGGTTCCGATACCTAGGCATTTTTATTATCCCCAAGTTTGATCTGTTATTTCGGACTAACTTTGGTCACTTGCTCGACAATATTAGGCGAGACCTCCAGAGATGGGAGGCTCTTCCAATTTCATGGTTGGGTCGAATATCTCTCATTACGATGAACGTTCTTCCTCGTTTGCTTTATCCCATGTGTATGCTCCCTATAATGTTTCCCAGGTCAACGCTGCAGAAGCTTATGGGGTGGTTTGGTCCCTTTGTCTGGCATCGTGGGCGGCCCCTCATCAAACTTACTAAATTGCAGTTGCCTCAAGGAGGGGGAGGAGTTGATTTCCCAGACATCAGGAAGTATCAATTGAGTTCCCTGCTGTCCTTTGTCTGTGATTGGGTAGGTAACAATCCAAACTCAATATGGCTGGATATTGAGGCCTCCCAAGCAAAGTACCCTCTTATTAACCTGTTGTTCATATTCATGAGGACAGTTATGGACCACTGCTGGAACCCCATTGTCATTAGTACAGTCAAGGCATGGAGGGCGATGCGTCAGAGTGAGGGCTATTTATCCAAGACTTTGCCATTTACACCTAGAGTTGGCATGCCAGGGTTCACCCAGAGAGTGGTGGCTGTGTGGAATGCTCTGCCCCAGAGGGCAGTGGAGGCCCAGTCTCTGGATTCTTTTAAGAAAGAATTGGATAGAGCTCTTAAAGATAGTGGAGTCAAGGGGTACGGAGATAAGGCTGGAACAGGATACTAATTAGGAATGATCAGCCATGATCATATTGAATGGCGGTGCAGGCTCGAAGGGCAGAATGGCCTACTCCTGCATCTATTGTCGATTGTCTATTGTCTATTGTCTATTGTTCCGACCAGGGACAATGGACTCAGGGTTCAAACTATGGCAGCAAGAGAAGTTTCTAGTTTGGGAGACTTGTTTGAGGGGGAGGGGGATGTCTTTTGAGCAACTGAGCCACAAATACGGGTTGCCCAGCAGAGACCTTTTCCATTTTTTTCAGGTTAGGGATTTCATCCAGAAGAAGACTACACTTCTCACTAAGCCCTATAAGCCCAATACAGAGAGATTGTTGCTACGCTCCACAAGCACCCTTTCGGTTAGTGCCCTCTATCGTCTGCTGGGTGTCAGAGCCTGGGAGGATATTTACAGGTTATGTGAGGGCTGGGAGCAAGAGCCAGGAGTGGAGATCTCTTCTGAAACATGGGAGAACATATGGGAGAATACTTGAAAGATCTCAATCTGTAACAGGACATGTGCTACGCAGTTAAAAATTCTGCACAGGGCTCATCTGGCACCAGACCGTCTGGGCAAGTTTTAAAAAAGGGGCATCTTCAGTGTGCCCAAATGTAAAATAAGTGTAGGTACTCTTACCCATTGCTTCTGGACATGTTTATTGGAGCGCCGAGGCGGGAGAGATAGGGTGGGTCTTGAGGACTGAAGTCAAAGTAGACCCAATATCTCTCCTCTTAGGTCTCCCGAATTTACCATCTTTAGACAGGCATGGGAAGAAACTATTTAATATTCTCGCATACTGTGCACAGAAGAATATTCTGATGAATTGGGTGTCTGAGAACCTGCCGGGCTTGCTGGGATGGCAGAAATTAATTATGGAGCACATTCCCTTGGACTTTTTCACAAACATGGTGGACCACACAACAGACCATTTTTATAAGACATGTCAACCCGACTTGAGTTATTTGGATATAGATTTATCAATTATCTTAACTAGGGCATTTGTTTAACCAGGATAATTAGATTTGTCAAGCCCTGGGCCCTGGAGGGGGTCTCCCGAGTTAATATGGGTCTGTATACAATGCCCCTGTTCCTTTGTTTGTAAGCCTTGCGCCGAGCATAGCTGTTCTGTATTTTGTGGGGTTTTTTTGATTTTTTTTTTGCATTTTCTTTTTTTTTGGTGTTACTTTGCACTGTGTTAGGGTTTGCTTTGGATTATAGAGTAGGTGAGTAGTTAGTAGTTGTATTGTAATTTGTGTTTTTTTCTTTTTATTATACTGATATTTGTGATTTTTTTTCCAATAATTTTATATGCTTGCAAAGTTTTAAAAAAATTGCGAATAAATATATTTACAAAAAAAAAATCTGGCTTTATTTCTTTTTGTGTGGTTGCAAGTTAGGACCGCAGTGGCAACAGCCTTTTCTGTGTTTTTATGCACTTTTTTTCACTCGTTCCTCACTGAAACGACACCCTGTTCACCCTCCCTAACCACAAGGTCTGGACAACAGTCTGTTTGTCCTGGACGGCCATGACTGCTTCGACCTTATCTCAACCTGCGTTTTGCACTCGTGTTTACAAATGTAACCCTCGTTATGCTGTGGCGTAATCACACAATGTTCGATGTACTCCACAAAGACTTCTCGATCTTTCATCAGGACTTCACCGGAACAGAAACTGTAACCTCAATCTGTAAACTGGTTCGGTCACTTATGAAAAGCAGCTGTCTCAGTAACCAGTGTTTGCAGTAAAAAGCTGGGGCCCAAGCTTGCTGGGGGGAGATTGGTTGAGAGAGATTCACCTGGACTGGCCGAACATTTTCCAATGAGGAAATGGCTGCCTGAGTGAATTCCTGATGAAATGTCTGGAAGTCTTTGTGGAGTACATCGAACATTGTGTGATTACGCGGCAGCATAACGAGGGTTACATTTGTAAACACTAGTGCAAAGGCACCTTCTGTAACATAGTTACATACGCCATTCAGTCTCTCTGATCTCATTGACAGTTAAACCAAATTCACGAGCTTTTGCCAGTCATCTTAATCTAGTCGAAAATCCTGGTTCCCCTAGTTCTGCAATTGCTGAGTAGAAGTGACAGCATCTCAGCATCAGAGGAGAATTGGGACTGTAATATTCCTTCCCAAGTAGACAGGATAGTGAAGAAGGCATTTGGTATGCTGACCTTTATTGGTCAGTGCATTGAGTATTGAAGTTTGGGAGGTCACACTGTGCCTGTACAGGGCATTGGTTAGGCCACATTTGGAATACTGCATTCAATTTTTGTCTTCCTCCTACTGGAAGGCTGTTATGAAACTTGAAATGTTTCAGAAAAGATTTGCAAGGATGTTGCCAGGGTTGGAGAATCTGAGCTATAGGGAGAGGCTGAACAGGCTGAGGCTGTTTTCCCTGGAACATCGGAGGCTAAGGGGTGACCTTATAGAGGTTTATAAAATCATGAGGGACATGGATAGGATAAATAGAGACGGTCTTTTCCCTATGGGAATCCAGAACTAGAGGGCATAGGTTTAGGGGAAAGATATCAAAGAGATCTGAAGGGCAACTTTTTCACACAGACTGTGGTATGTGTGTGGAATGAGCTGCCAGAGGAAGTGGTGGAGGCTGGTACAAATGCAACATTTAAAAGGCGCCTGGATGGGTACGTGTATAGGAAGGGTTTAGAGGGGAGGAAGATTTTAAAAAGGGGCAACTCTTTTACATAGAGAGTGATTCGTGTGTAGAATGAACTTCCAGAGCAAGTGGTGGACATGGGTACAGTCACAAAGTTTAAAAGGCATTTGGATAAGTAGGTGAATAGGAAATGGTTTGGGGAGATGGACAAGCGCAGGCAGGTGGGATGAGGTTAGTTTGGGAATATGGTCGGCAAGGACTGGTTGGACCGAAAGATCTGTTTCCATATTGTATGACTCTATAACTTGTACATGTCCTCAGTAGAATGTCTGTTTTATTATGAATACTCAAGACCTGTTCTACCAAGCAATGATTCACCACATGGATGTCAATAATCTTCAAGGTATGCTTTGGAACAGCAAACCTGCAGAGATATAATTCTCTGCTTTGCTACATGTGTGTAAGGTGACTAGATATCCTTATTTCTCATCGAAACCCGTATCCCGGGAATGAGAGTCTTACCATAAAACAACGTCAGGTTAACCTGTCCAGACAGGCTCAGCCAGAGTCAGCTGTGAAAGTTAGCAGCACTTCCTCTGAGTGGAATCTTACTGTGCCTGAACATCACTCCCCCCAGGGACTCCAGGGCAGGGCACCACCATTTTCTGTACCCTTTATCAGAAGCTGTCCTATACTTTAAACTGAAGCTCCGGGAATGTAGACCGACCTGTTTAATTAAATAACCCAGCACACAGCAAGGTAGGGGTTAAAGAGACACAGGCGATGAAGCAAAATGAGGCGGTTCTTTGGGAACTATTAAGTGGAGGGTTGGAGCGAAGGTCAGCCCACACTATAACATCAGGACACCAGTGGCTCCACTTCGTGTGTGGGCACTTGGGCACAATGGCTCTCCTCAAGCTCTTCCCCACAGACTACACCATGGCCCTATCGCTGCTGGCCCTCTTTCTCTTCCTGGTCGTGTCTGTTATTCGGCGGAGAGTTCCCAGGAATTTCCCTCCTGGACCAACTCCACTTCCTCTGATTGGAAACCTGCACCAACTGGACCTCAAGAGGCTGGACTGGTCTCTCATGGGGGTAAGTGAGAATCCTTCACTGGGGGACTGTCTGAGGGATGGGGCGGTGTGAAGGAACAGCTCCCAAGGAGAAGCTCACAGAGACCGAGAGAGACACAGAAGGAGAGAGCCCGGAGCTAATCTGCAATCCGTGATCAGGGAATCTGTTGTCTCTGGGCCTACGATCTCTGAACTTTGCTCAGACTTTGATCCGGGAATGAGTGGGAGGAAAAACAATTGCAAAGGTATATCGCCTCACAACAATTTACACAGCATGAATGAGCTGGTAATTATTTAAGTTAGTTAACTATAAAGTAAACCTAGTCACAATAATTTAAATAAAGCCTGGAACCTGGATTAGAGGTCAGGTCACTACCACTGCGCCACTGGAACCCAAAAGCTGACTGGAGCTTTTCTTCAAAGGGAATTGGAGCACGATGGGCTGAATGGCCTCTTTCTGTGCTCTTATTTTTCCCATGATTCGAAATGAGGTCAAAGGTGGGTCAGAAATGTCAGTAAAGTGTCACAGCTGTCAGGTATCTCCTGGATCAACCTGTTTAGAGATGGTAGGACACATTCTTGGAACACCTGAGGCTTGAACCCAGAACCCCCTGACCCAGAGATAGGGACACTACCCACTGTACCACAACAGCCCTAAAGCCTATTTGACTTGTTTTGGAACCAACCTGTTCAGAGATGCTACTGCACACCCCTGCAGCAGGTGAGGCTTGAACCCAGGCCTTCTGGTACAGGGGGAGGGACACTACAGGAGCCCTAAAGCTGATTTGATGGTTTATTATATCATTGATATCAGGTTCAAATCCAACCTGCTCCAGAGGTGTGTCCTCATCTGTTAAAGAAATTGATTATTTTCTCTGAATAAGTTGTTAAAAATATCGATAATTGCATTCAAAATTAAACTAATTACATACAGGGGATAAGTCTAACTGTATGTGACCAGAGCTAATAACATTAAAGCGTGCTGATTTTTTCAACCAATTAAAACCTGAGACACCTTCGTAGTGAGAGTTGAGTAGAAGATTTGAATAAACCTTTCTGAAAAATTACTTCAGGGCAATGGGAAGGGAAGTGAGTCACTGGTGGATCTTTATTTGTTAAAGTCTGATTTCTGCGTTATTCTACCTCATCGAGCCGTGACATCTCAGTCTTTGTGGGGTTCAGATCCTGTTCCGTGGAGGGAACCCCCCCACCCCCAGGAAATGTTGCCAGCTGCAGCAGCTCTGGAGCTGGAGCAGCAGCCGGCATAACTGTGGTACACGGGTGGGGCTGGGAGCTCCTGGGGGACAGGGCATTGACATTGTGTGGGTCAGCCTGCAGGCCTCATGCTGCATCAGGAGTGCTGGAGTCTGCAGACAGTCGAGGAGGTCCTGGCGAGCAGTGAGGAAGGTCCCCTGAGGGACTAGTGAGAGCGATGGGGCCTCTGGGAAGGCCAGGCGAAGGCTGAACCCAGCACAAGGTGAGGGCTCAGGAGAGGCTGCAGGAGGAGGACTGGGATAACAAGAAACACAAGGAAAGGAAGATTCAGATTCACTTTTCAGGAGGATTAGAATAAGGAGGTAACACTACAGAGGAAAATGCAAAGTAAACAGAGAATTGGAAGAGACAGCCAGCATGAGAACAAGAGCGTACCTCACATGACACCAGGGTCCAGTCCAACAGGTTTCTCTGAGGTCACAAACTTTCAAAGCACTGATCCTTCATCAGGTGAAGGGGCAGCGCTGTGAAAGCTTGTGATTTCAAAACAACCTGTTGGACTATAACCTGGTGTCGTGTGACTTCTGACTTTGTTCACCCCAGTCCAACACTGGCACCTCCACATCATCGAGTAAAACAAATGATAAGATATCACTTCCATTTAGCGTGAGGGGGATTGCAGTAAAATACTGTCACTGTGTCTGTCTGTGAATGCACAGAGTGCGGTAAGCAAGATCAGTGAGGTGCTGGTGCAGAAAGTCATGTGAGAATATGGCCTCATGGTAATGTGGGGCAACTAAATCTGAAATCATGACTGGATCTCAAATATTTGTGGATTGCAGGGAAAGACAAGGAGGGAATGGAGGAAGAATGGAAAGGTTTATGTGGGTTTTTGTTATCGAGTCATACAGCACGGATGCAGACCCTTCAGTCTAACCAGTCCATGCTGACCATAATCCCAAAGTAATCTAGTCCCACCTGCCTGCTCCCGGCCCATCTCCCTCCAAACGTTTCCTATTCATTCACTTATCCAACTCCAGAGTGGAACAACATCTGTTGGTGAGCGTGGGGATAACTTATATTTTTAAAGACTTGCTGTTCAATCGATCTGATAACATTCCCTCCTCAAAGTCACTTTTAATTGTTTTCACAATGTTGCCAGTGTTTGATTTACATAGACTTTGCTCCCATTTGCTATCGGCGAGGGGTCCCAGCCAAAATATCAGAGTCGCTGGTCGGGCATTTTTAAAAAAAAAGACTAATTTCAATCCATTTCTATGGATTGTAGTGGCAAATGGAATGGATTTGTAGCTTTCAGGGGGTCAAGCAGATGGAATGCAAATTGTGGGTCACTTTGCTGGAATCGACAACAGAACAGACGTGAACCAGGACCGGATTGGGGAGCTCGGATTTAAAGCTGAAGGAATTGTCCATTTTTCTCTCATTTGTTTTCTCCCTCTTACAGCTGACCAGGAACGAAACCTTAGTGAAACTATTCTCTCTTTGTTAGCTCGCAGAGAAATATGGAAATGTATTTTCAGTGGAGCTCGGCCCACTGAAGGCAGTGGTGTTGACTGGTTATGACGCAGTGAAAGACGCTCTTGTGAATCACGCTGATCAATTCAGTGGGAGGCCACCCATCCCGATATTTGACGATTATTCATTCCGAACTGGTAACTTGGGACTTCGTCTTTCTCTTTGGTCTCCTCCTCATTTCTCTCAACTTGATGCATCACAGGGATAGATTGTCGATTGTTGGAAAAACCCATCTGGTTCACTAATGTCCTTTAGCAAAGGAATCTTACCTACTTAACTGGTCTGGTGTACATGTGACTCCAGACCCACAACAAATCTTACATATTTACCTGGTCTGGTGTACATGTGACTCCAGACCCACAACAAATCTTACATATTTACCTGGTCTGGTGTACATGTGACTCCAGACCCACAACAAATCTTACATATTTACCTGGTCTGGTGTACATGTGACTCCAGACCCACAACAAATCTTACATATTTACCTGGTCTGGCGTACATGTGACTCCAGACCCACAACAAATCCTACATATTTACCTGGTCTGGTGTACATGTGACTCCAGACCCACAACAAATCTTACATATTTACCTGGTCTTGTGTACATGTGACTCCAGACCCACAACAATGTGGTTGACTCTTAACTACCCTCTGGGCAATTCGGGATGGGTAATAAATGCTGACCTGGCCAGTGACACCCTCATCCCATGGATGAATAAAGAAAAAAAATAAAAATAGGAGGAAATATTTTGGAAGAGTTCTGGCACAGTTCCTCTTTCGGTTTGTTATTCTTCAAATTTCTCACCCTTGTTATGAAGATGTGGGTGTACTGTACCTTTAAGAGACCTGAAAGCTAGCAGAACTATCTGACACAGCACCAAGTGTTCTGGACAAGGTCTAATGTAACATTTGCTTGAACAACTCAGAGAGTCAAAGAGTCATAGAGATGTACAACATGGAAACAGACCCTTGTGTATTTACCCTATCCATGCCCCTAATGATTTTATAAACCTCGATAAGGTCACCCCTCAGCCTCTGATGCTCCAAGGAAAACAGCCCCAGCCTATTCAGCCTCTCCCTGTAGCTCAGATCCTCCAACCCTGGCAACATCCTTGTAAATCTTTTCTGAACCTTTTCAAGTTTCACAACATCTTTCCTACAGCAGGAACACCAATTGACCATGGTATCTTCCCTGACAAGTAGATATTGAATGCAGTATTCCAAAAGTGGCCTAACCAATGTCCTGAAAAGCTGTAACACAACCCCCCAACTCCTAAATTAAGTTCTCCCAGTCTCTCTGAACCTGCGCTCCCCACAGAATTGCATCCTTTAATTCATTTTGCATCTCCTTTATCACTATAGCTGTTCAGGATACTTCCCAATTTTGGTTTAATCTCCATATATTTAAATTGTGCCCTATCCATTTAAGTCTTCGTCATTAATATGTATCAAGAGAAGCATTGGTCCCAGGACCAACCCTTGGACAACTCCCAGTATAAACCTTCCCGCAACCTAAAACAAAACATCATTTCACAGCAGTATCTAATTTCCCACGCAGTCAAACTCCACATTGTCATTGTCTCTTTTATTCCGTGGGGTGTTACTCTAGCACCAAGCCTGCAGCATGACATTTTGTCCAATGTCTTTTGGAAGTCCCTGAATCCACATCAATTGCATTATCACAACCAGCCTTCCTGTTAATTTTCCATGTTGCATCTTTCTCTCACTGCTATTATTAACCTGACAATTGTCAGATTTGCCCCGTATATTGTGTGAGGGGATTACCGTGGTTTTGGAAATGTGTGCCATGATTGGATAGGTGTGTCACATTCTTGAAGAGACTGTCTAAGATGATTGGATAGGTGTGTCACATTCTTGAAGAGACTGTCTAAGATGATTGGTTAGGTGTACCACATTCTTGAAGATACTGTCTGAGATCAGATGGTTAATCCATTTGCCCGCTCACTCGAATGGTGTTGAAATAAGATGTTCCCCGGTATCTTTATGAAATATATATCTGCGACAAATATCCGATATCTGAAAGCTCGGCTCAGTTCCTGAAGAGCAATGATCCGTTTGCTGTTTCTGAGATATCCCTGGGACCTTCATCCCTCCCGTATTGGTCTGATCAGTAACAAGCCATTGCACTTTTTCTTTGTGCGTGTGTCCAGATGCAGCTCGTGTTTGACTGCATGATGGCTCTGGAGCTGTGGATGGACTCACTGTGGAGCATCCACGATGCTGAGGAGGTCGTGGATAGCACGTTTAGTGAACTGGACACACCGCAGGTTAGAATTGCTGAGGGAGACAGTGAATGGGTGACCAAAAGGCAGAAAAAGAGTAGGAAGGCAGTGCAGGTGTCCCCTACAGTCATCTTCCTCCGAAACAGGTATATCATTTTGGATACTGTTGGGGGAGATGGCTCACCAGGGGAGGGCAGCAGTTGCCAGGATCATGGCACCGTGGCAGGCACTGCTGTTCAGAAGGGCGGGAAAAAGACTTGCAGGGCCATAGTCATCAGGGATTCTATTGTCAGGGGAGTAGATAGGTGGTTCTGTGGCCGAAAACGACATTCCCAGATGGTATGTTGCCTCCCAGGTGCTCGTGTCAGGAATGTCATTCTGAAAGGGGAGGGTGAATAGCCAGTTATCTTGCAGCACATTGGCACCAATGATACAAGTGAAAAACAAGATGAGGTCCTGAAAATAGAATTTAGGAAGCTCGGAGAGAAGTTAAAGGACCTCAAAGGTAGTGATCTCAGGATTGCTACCAGTACCATGTGCTAGCCGGGGTAGAAATGAAAGAAGAGGCAGGATGAACATGTGACTTGAGGGGTGGTGTAGAAGGGAGGGGTTCAGATTTGTGGGACATTGGGACCGGTTCTGGGGAAGGTGGGACTATTACAAATTGGACCGTCTACACCTGAACTCGACTGGAACTAATGTCCTTGGGGGAATTTTTGCTACTGCTGTTGGGGAGGGTTTAAACTAATGTGGCAAGGGGCTGGGAAGCTGAAGAGAAGACGAATAGGCAGTGAGGTGGAAAATAGAGACTGTAAGGAACAGGATCATGAAGTTAGCATTACCAAGGGGAAGCGTAGGCAGAGGGCAGATAAATACAAAGGAACTGGTGTTCTGAAGTGCATATGCTTTAATGCAAGGAGTATAGTGGGTAAGGCAGATGGACTTATATATATTGGTGTCTGGGAGTATGACGTTATTGCGATCGCAGAGACTTGGTTGAAGGAAGGGCATGATTGGCAATTAAATGTTCCAGGATAAAGATGCTTCAGACAGGACACGGAGGGAAGTAAAAGGTGGGGGAAGGAGTTGCATAGCTGGTCAGGGATGATATCACGGCTGTGCTAAAGGAGAACACTATGGAGGGCTTGAGCAGTGAGGCATTATGGGTTGAACTGAGAAATAAGAAGGGTGCAGTTACATTGTTGGGGCTGTCCTCTTGGCCTCCCAGCAGTGAGCATGAGGTAGAAGAACAAATAGGGAAACAGGTTATGGAAAGAAGTAGAGGCAATTGCGTAGTGGTGATGGGGGATTTTAATTTTCCAAATCTTAACTGGGATACACTCAGTGTCAGACGTCTGGATGGGGCAGAACTTGTAAAGAGCATCCAGGAAAGTTTTCTAGAGCAGTATGTCAATAGACCAACAAGGGAAGGGGCCATATTGGACCTGGTGTTGGGGAATAAGCCAGGCCAGGTGGTAGAAGTTGCAGTGGGGGACCTTTTTGGGAATTGTGACCACAATTGTGTAAGTCTTAGAATACTTGCAGACAAAGATGAGAGTGGTCCTAAGGGAAGATCAAGGCCAAGCCCAATTATATCAAAATTCGGCAGGATCTGGGAAATGCAGATTGGGAGTAGCTATTTGAAGAGAAATCCACATTTGATATATGGGAGGCTTTCAAAGATATGTTGAAGATAGTGCAGGATAGGCATGTCCCTTTAAAAACGAGGGATAGGAAAGGCAAGATTCGTGAACTGTGGATGACAGTAGAAATTGTGCGACTAGCCAAGAGGAAAAGGGAAGCATACATAAGGTCCAGACAGCTGAGAACAGAACAGGCCTTGGTGGAATATTGGGAAAATAGGACCAACCTTAAATGAGGAATCAAGCAGCTAAAAGGGGTCATGAAATAACCTTATCAAGCAGAATTATGGAGAATCCCAAGATCTTTTATTCATATATCAGAGGCAAGACAGTAACTAGATAGAGTGGTCAAGAAGGCGTATGGTATGCTTGCCTTCATCAAATGGAGTATTGAGTATTAGAGCTGGCAGGTCATGCTAAAATTGTACAAGACTTTGGTTCAGCCGCATTTAGAACACTGTGTATAGTTCTGGTCACCACATGTGGATGCTTTGGAGAGGGTGCAGAGAAAGTTTACCAAGATGTTGCCAGGGATGGAAGGTGTTAGCTATGAAGAGAGGTTGAGTAGATTAGGATTGTTTTCATTAGAGAAAAGGAACTTGAGGGGGTACTGATTGAGGTCTACAAAATCATGAAGGATATAGACAGGGTGAATAGAGAGAGATAAGCTTTTTCCCAGGATGAGGTACTCAATAACGAGAGGTCAGGTGTTCAAGGTGAGAGAAGAAAAGTTGAAGGGGGATACACACAGAAAGTTCTTTACACAGAGGGTGGTAGGTGCCTGGAACACGTTGCCAGTAGAGGCAGGCACGGTAGATTCATTTAAGGTGTGTCTGGATAGATGCATGAGGAGGTGGGGAGCAGAGGGATCCAGATCCTTAGGAATTGGGTGATAGGTTTAGACAGTGGATTTGGATCGGCACAGGCTGGGCTGAAGGGCCTGTTCCCGGGCTGTAAATTTTTTTTGTTCTTTGGTCTGCACCTTCACCAGTGTTTGCCCTCTGATGAATTTGACTGTGATTTTGTACATTAGGCAGCTGCATTGTCGAGCTCTGCAATGGTCTTCCCTCTCAATGATCATCCACAGTCGTTTCCTTCATGAAAGTTGAAATGGATAACCCACCCATTCCCTCAACTCTCCTCCCTACTGCTTCTGAGAGAAGAGGTTTAAGCAGTGCAAATATTAAATATTCAGACAATCTGATAAGCTAATCTCCTGCAAAGGTCATGGTCAAACCTGTGAGTATTATTTCCTGAAAACAACAGGAGAGGTCAGTGTTCTCTCATCTATCAGTTTGGGGGCATTGACTTCAGCCTGAAGATAAATCATTTACTTTCCCATACCATTGAGTGATCTTTCCTTAACATGTTAAAATAAAATAGGAGAGTATAATTAACTAGAAAATGGGCAAGGGCATGTTGATCGAGGAAATAATTTTAGTGTTAACCAGGTGACATCAGATCGAGTGCTCCTCATTCTCCTGTCCTGAATCTTTCAACATTAAAAACAGGGGAATATAATGGTAATATTCCCATATTCCTAAATCCTGGAGCCCCACACTAATGTTCCAGAGACATGAGTTCAAATCCCACCAAGGCAGCTCAGGAAACTTGAAATAAATTAGTTCATAAATCTCAAATAAAAACTCATCTGCTGAGCGATTATCACAAAAATGCTGGATGATTGTAAAAACCCATTAATGTTCTTCAGGAGAGGCAATCTGCTCTCTCCACCCAGTCTGGTCAATGACGTGCATCTACCTGTCAGAGTGTTTTTCTCAAACTGCTGTCAGTCACTCCCATTTTCTCACATTGTATACGACAGCCAATTTGCACACAGCGAGCTCCAACAGACAGCAATGTGAAAGTGACCATCCAATCTGATTTCTGGGATGGTGACTGTGGGCTTGAAGACCAGGAATAACATCCCTACTCTTCGTCAAAACAGTGTTGTGATGATCTTTTATATCATCCCGAACAGACAGTTCATGACTTTGTCTCAAATAATACACGGCAGCTCAACAATGCAATAATCAATGTGTCATCTACAGGAGCACAAGCACTGATTTTTGTGCTCAGGCTGAGAGTCAAAATGAACCCAGAACCTTGTGACCCAGAGGCTAAGGTGCTACAAAAGTATCACCATCTTGTCCAAACCCCGAATGTGATTGAGCTTCCTCTTGTCATTTAAATTCCAGTGATCGGATCTCGAGCTGATCCCTCCCTTGGTTAAGCTGCTGGGTTGACAATCAAACCCAGTTACCTTCCTACTTTTTATTTGCTGTTGAGATTGGCCGGTTGCCAATGTCCTGCTGACTCAAGGTACTGCACTCCTTTCCCACGTGTCTCTGGATAATAATCATTGAATACCTGGCACAAGGAATGGTCCTGGAAATCATCCAGACTTTCTGTGGGCTTTATCAACCTAACCTCCCCGTGTGTCAACAATTCTTCTAACTCCATAAATGTTGCTCAAGTGCCATAACATTAACCTGCACGTGAAATGTTCGAGCCGGCCAATGTTTGGTCAACAAATGTAACTCCTTACTGGATTGGCTTGTTTTAGCTTGGGATCATCTTAAATATGAACTGACAGACACTGAAATTGGGTGGGTTAATGGTTAAAATTAAATCAGGGGGAGGATGAGATTTGGTTCTGTGTCTCTCATTACGATGGAGAATGCAGAGCCTGGGAGGGTGGTGGAAGAATGGTCAATAGGAACCTCCAAACGGAATAGGCCAGACACTGAGAATGACAAGTGAGAGGTTAGACTAATGGGCTCACTCCCCCAAAGAGCACTCATGGATACAATGACCTTCCTCTTGGTTGTAGAATGGTGTAATTCTCAGGAAAGGAAAGGGTGTTAGAAACCTGGGGTTTGGCAGCACTCACAGCAGAACCTGTGTACAATATTTGATCAGCTTTTCGTGTGTCACTTTCAGGTGTGATATTCAGTGACGGGAAGTTGTGGCGGGAGAACCGAAAGTTTGTGATCTCAGCTCTCCGAGGCTTTGGCATGGGCAAGAAATCCATTGAAGACAGGATCAGTGAAGAGGCCAGCTTTCTTGTTAATGTGTTTGAGAGTCACAAGGGTGAGTGCTTGGTGGGACATGACATGCTGGGATTCATGGTTCCCTCGAAATTGACATCTATAGAAAAGATTTTCACTTGATTAAAAGTGAGGTTTCTTCAGTTGCATTAATACTGTTTGGGGCAGTCAAATGTGAGCAGGCCCCAGAAACACTGGCCTTTGATGGACATTAATTCCACTAAAGGGTATAGCAGTTCAAAACTGCATCATCAGCTTCATCACACTAAGGATGATTAGTCTCTGTGTGATGTACTCCATTCACAAAGTCTTTCACCACTGTTGGACACTTTAAGTTAGGTTAGATTCGAAATATCCTTTGTTTGTTTTCGAGTCATGGAATCATAGAGATGTACAGCACAGAAACAGACCCTTCACTCCAACTCGTCCATGCTGACCAGATATCCCAACCTATTCTCGTGCCATTTGCCAGCATTTGGCCCATATCCCTCTAATCCCTTCTTATTCATATACCCATCCAGATGCCTTTTAAATGCTGTAATTGTACCAGCCTCCACCACTTCCTCTGACAGCTCATTCCATACACACACCACCCTCTGTGAAAAGGGCACCCCTTAGGCAAGTTTTAAATCTTAACCCTCTCAGTTTGAACTTTTGCCTCCCGTATAGACTCCCTTATCCTGGGATAAAGACCTTGTCTATTCACCCTATCTATGCCCCTCATGATTTTATAAGCCCCTATAAGGTCACCCCTCAGCCTCCAATGCTCCAGGGAAAACAGCCCCAGCCTATTCAGCCTCTCACTATAGCTCAAACCCTCTAACCCTGGCAACATCCTTGTAAATCTTTTCTGAACCCTTTCAAGGCACAGAACATCCTTCCTAAAGAATGGAGACCAGAATTGAATGCAGTATTCCAAAGTGGCCTAACCAATGTCCTATACAGCCACAACATGACCTCCCAACTCCTGTACTCGATACTCTGACCAATAAAGGAAAGCATACCAAATGCCTTCTTCACTATCCTATCTACCTGTGACTCAACTTTCAAGGAGCTATGAACCTTCACTCCAAGGTCTCTTTGTTCAGCAACACTCTCCAGGACCTTACCAATAAGTGTACAAGTACTGCCCTAATTTGAATTTCCAAAATGAAGCACGTCACATTTAACTAATTTAAAATCCATCTGCCACTCCTCGGCCCATCTGATTAAGGTCCTGTTGTACTCTGAGGTAGCCTTCGTCACTGTCCGCTACACCTTCAATTTTGCTGTCATCTGTGCACTTACTAACAAAGCAGGAAAGGAGGGGAACTGGTCAAGGTAATTAAATTCCTGGCCAGAAGTTCTTTTTCAAAATAATTTGGTCATAAAACATTTGTTTTTAATGATTCGTAAAGAGTAGCAATTTATGAACATTACCACAGTGGGAATTGTCCAGGAAGTTCAAAGATTTGATGAGCAATTGTTGTGCTCCCCAGTACCATTTGATGGATCCTCAGTGCAGTCACGTTGGTGAAAGAGAATCGAAGATTTTGGAACAATCAAATGTAGCAGCCTTGGAGCTGAATTGAACTGAAATCACCCTAATCCTGACCCTCGATTCACATAAAATGCTGGCTCCCAGCACAAAGTGTGTACAATATGTTGTGATGGATTCCATCACAGATAGAATCTTATATCAGTAAACTGCATCTCATCTAACTTGAGCTTTTTAAAAGAGAACAATACTGGAAGTATTTGTGGTATTTCCAGCTTTAGTTTTTCTCTGAAATACTATGTTTGTTCACAGGTCAGCCTTTTGAAACAGCACAGATATTGAATTCGGCCGTGAGCAATATTATCTGTTCCATTCTATTTGGAGATCGCTTTGATTATGACGACAAAATATTTAACTCCCTCACAAACATGAACAATGAGATGACGACATTGGCTGGAACAGCTTCAATACAAGTAATTATCTTTCCGTATTACTGTACTTGGGGCGATTATTTGCAATTTGGTGTCCATAATGATCCCCTCATCACTCCAATGTCAAACAATGACCATCTCCAGTAAGATTCCTACAGTTACCTGGATTACATCTCTTCCCACCCTACCTCCATTGTTCCCGATGCAGTCTCTTTTACATTGGGGAGACTGGACGCCTTCTCGCAGAGCGCTTTAGGGAACATCCTCGGGACCCCCGCACCAATCAACCACACCGCCCTGTGGCCCAATATTTCAACTCCCCCTCCCACTTTGCCGAGGACATGCAGGTCATGGGCCTTCTCCACCGCCGCTCCCTCACCACCCGCCTGGAGGAAGAATGCCTCATCTTCCGCTTCGGAACACTTCAACCCCAGGGCATCAATGTGGATATCACCAGTTTCCCAATTCCCCTCCCCCCCACCTTACTCCAGTTCCAACCTTCCGTGGCCTGTCCAACCTGCCAATCTTCCTTCCTACCTACCTACCCACTCCACCCTCCTCTCTGACCTTCATCCTCACCTCCATCTACCTATTGCACTCTTGGCTACCTTCTCCCCACCTCCACCCCCCTCCCATTTATCTCTCCACCCCGGAGGCTCTCTGCCTTAATTCCTGACGAAGGGCCTTTGCCCAAAACGTCGATTTACCTGCTCCTTGGATGCTGCCTGACCTGCTGTGCTTTTCCAGCATCACTCTAATCTAGACTCTGATCTCCATCATCTGCAGTCTCACTTTACCATCTCCAATAAGAGACAATCTAACCACTATCCCTTGGCATTCAGTGTTGCCATCACTGAATCCCCACTGTCAAACATCCTTGGGTTCACCATTGATCAGAAACTTAACTGGGCTTGCTACATAAGCACAATAGCTACAAGAGCAGGTCAGAGACTGGCAACAGTGCGATGAGGAACTCACCTCCTGACTCCCCAAAGCCTATCCACCAATTACAAGGCACAAGTCAGGAGTGTGATGGAATACTCCCCACTTGCCTGGATGGGTGCAGCTCCAATGACACTCAAGAAGCTTGACACCATCCAGGACAAAGCAGCCCCCGCTTGATTGGTAGCAAATCCACAAAACCCCACGTCATCTACCCCCGACGCTCAGTAGCAGCAGTGTGTGCCATCTTCAGGAAAAACTGCACAAATTCACCAAAGATTGTCAGACAGAACATTCCAAACCCCCAACCACTTCCATTTAGAAGCACAAGGACAGCAGATACATGGGAACACCACCTCCTGCAAGTTCCCCTCCAAGCCACTCACCATCCTGACTTGTTCCTTCACTGTCGCTGGGTCAAAACCCTGGAATTCCCTCCCTAATGGAATTGTGGGTCTTCCTACAGCAGGTGGACTGCAGCGGTTCAAGAAGGCAGCTCACCCCCCCACCTTCTCAAGGGGGCAACTAGGGACAGGCAATAAATGCTAGGTCTCTGAGTGAATAGAAAAACCTGAGCTATTACAGGTTCAGAGTGTTTTTAACGTTATGTTTCAGTCAATTATATTAACATGTGAGGGTCCCTGACATGGAATAAATTCACATGTAAATGCTGAAAAAGTAAGATTTATGTAAATCATTTTACATAATTGTTACTTGACTCTGACATCAATGAGAGAGAAGATACCAGTCTAGAATGACTATGTGAACAGAGAGGTCTCAGATACTACACTAGCGAGCTGTTTTAGAGATCCAGTGTGCAGATATAAAGAAAGGAGTGTTACAGTACATAAGGAGTTGAAAACCCTCAATAGAGATGGGGTGGATGCAGCCACAGGGAGAGTGTTCTATCCAGGCCTCTCACAGCCAAAACTGCTTCTGACTGGCAGCTGAAAGTGTAGGTCACTATGTTGGTTTAAAGCACATGGTGACAGTGAGGGATAAAGCCCCCAGAGACAGGATCTGGTGTTAGGAGAGGGAGCTGGGGACACAACAACATAAAAAGGGAAGACGGAAGGATGTTGTGAAGCTTGAAAGGATTCAGAAAAGATTTGTAAAGACATTGCCAGGGTTGGAGGATTTGAGCTATAGGGAGAGGCTGAACAGGCTGGGCCAGTTTTCCCTGAAGCATCGGAGGCTGAGGAGTGACCTTACAGAGGTTTATAAAATTATGAGGGGAATGGATCGGGTAAATAGGCAAGGTCTTTTCCCTGGGGTGGGGGAGTCCAGAACTAGGGGGCACAGGTTTAGGGTGAGAGGGGAAAGATATAAAAGGGACCTAAGTGGCAATGTTTTCAGACAGAGGGTGATGTGTGTGTGGAATGAACTGCCAGAGGAAGTGGTGGAGGCTGGTACAATTACAACATCTAAAAGGCATCTGGATGGGTACTTGAATAGGAAGGGTTTAGAGGGATATGGGCCAAGTGCTGGCTGCAGATGAATACATGGCTGAGGAGCTGGTATATGGGAGAAGGATTCACATTTTTGGATCATTGGAATCTCTTTTGGGGTAGAAATGACCAGTGCAAGAAGGACGGATTGCACCAAAATTGGAAGGGGACTAATATACTGGCAGGGAGATTTGCTAGAGCTGCTCGGGAGGATTTTAACTGGTAAGGTGGCGGGCTGGGACCCAGGGAGATAGTGAGGAACGAGATCAATCTGAGACTGGGATAGTTGTGAACAGAAGCGAGTCAAACAGCCAGGGCAGGCAGGGACAAGGAAGGACTAATACATTAAACTGCATTTATTTCAATGTAAGGATCCTAACAGGGAAGGCAGATGAACTCAGGGCATGGTTAGGAACATGGGACTGGGATATCATAGCAATTACAGAAATGTGGCTCAGAGTTGGGCAGGACTGGCAGCTTAGTGTTCCAGCATACAAATACTACAGGTAGGATAGAAAGGGAGGCAAGAGAGGAGGGGGAGTGATGTCTTTGACAAGGGATAGCATTACAGCTGTACTGAGGGAGGATATTCACAGAAATACATCCAGGGAAGTTATTTTCACGGAACTGAGAATTAAGAAAGGGACGATCACCTTATTGGGATTGTATAATAGACCCCCTGATCATCAGAGGGAAGTTGAGAAACAAACTTGTAAGGTGATGTCAGCTATCTGTAAGAATAATAGGGTGGTTATAGTAGGGGATTTTAACTTTCCAAACATAGACTGGGACTGTCATAGTGTTAAGGGTTTAGATGGAGAGGAATTTGTTCAGTGTGTACAACAAAATAAAGCAGGGCAGGTGACTGAGTGTAGTGGGGGAGCACTTTGGGTCCAGAATATTTTAATTCTATTAGATTTAAAATAGTGATGGAAAAGGATAGACCAGATCTAAACGTTGAAGTTCGAAATTGGAGAAATGTCAATTTTGATGGTATTAAGCAAAAACTTTCAAAAACTGACTGGGGGCAACTGTTCGCAGGTAAAGGGACGGCTGGAAAATGGGAAGCCTTCAGAAATGAGATAACAAGAATCCAGAGAAAGTATATTCCTGTCAGGGTAAAAGGGAAGGCTGGTAGGAATAGGGAATGCTGGATGACTAAAGAAATTGAGGATTTGGTAAAGAAACAGAAGGAAGCATATGTCAGGTATGGACAGGATATATCAAGTGAATTCTTAGAAGAGTCGAAAGGCAGTAGGAGTTTACTTAAGAGGGAAATCAGGAGGGCAAAAAGGGGAGATGAGATAGCTTTGGCAAATAGAATTAAGGAGAATCTAAAGAGTTTTTACAAATACTTAAGTACAAAAGGGTAACGAGAGAGAGAATAGGGCCCCTAAATGATCAGCAAGGCAGCCTTTGTGTGGAGCCACAGAAAATGGGGGAGATACTAAACGAGTATTTTCCATCAGTATTTACTGTGGCAAAGGACATGGAAGATACATAATGTAGGGAAATAGATGGTAACATCTTGCAAAATGTCCAGATTACAGAGGAGGGAGTGCTGGATGTCTTGAAACGGTTAAAGGTGGATAAGTCCCCAGGACCTGATCAGGTGTACCCTAGAACTCTGTGGGAAGCTAGGGAGGTGATTGATGAGCCTCTCGCTGAGATATTTGTAACATCGATAGACACAGGTGAGGTGCCGGAAAACTGGAGGTTGGCTAGTGGTGCCACTGTTTAAGGAGGGTGGTAAGGACAAGTCAGGGAACTACAGACCACTGAGCCTGGCATCAGTGGTGGACATGTTGTTGGAGGGAATCCTGGGGGACAGGATGTACATGTATTTGGAAAGGCAAAGACTGAATGGCGATTGTCAACATGGCTTTATGCATGGGAAATCATGTCCCACAAACTTGATTGAGTTTTTTGAAGAAGTAACAAAGAGGATTGATGAGGGCAGAGCAGTAGATATGATCCATATGGACTTCAGTAAGGCATTCAACAAGGTTTACCATGGGAGACTGATTAGCAAGGTTAGATCTCATAGAATACAGGAACTGGCTCAAAGGTAGAAGACAGAGGGTGGTGGTGGAGAGTTGTTTTTCAGAATGGAGGCCTGTGACCAGTGGAGTGCCACAAGGATCAGTGCTGGATCCTCTACTTTTTTGTCATTTACATCAATGATTTGGATGTGAGCATAAGAGGTACAGTTAGTAAGTTTGCAGATGACACCAATATTGGAGGTGTAGTGGACAATGAAGAAGGTTACCTCAGATTACAACAGGACCTTGACCAGATGGGCCAATGAGCTAAGAAGTGGCAGATGGAGTTTAATTCAGATAAATGTAATGTGCTGCATTTTGGGAAAGCAAATCTTAGCAGGACTTATACACTTAATGGTAAGGTCCCAGGGAGTGTTGCTGAACAAGGAGACTTTGGAGTGCAGGTTCATAGCTCCTTGAAAGTGCGGTTTCAGATAGATAGGATAGTGAAGAAGGCTTTTAGTATGCTTTCCTTTATTGATCAGAGTATTGAGTACAAGTGTTGGGAGGTCATGTTGTGGCTGTACAGGACATTGGTTAGGCCACTGTTCGAGTATTACATGCAATTCTGGTCTCCTTCCTATTGGAAGGATGTTATGAAACTTGAAAGCATTCAGAGAAGATTTACAAGGATGTTGCCAGGCTTGGAGGATTTGAGCGATGGGGAGAGGCTGAACAGGCTGGGGCTGTTTTCCCTGGAGTGGACATGGATAGGATAAATAGACAAAGCCTTTTCCCTGGGGTGGGTGAGTCAAGAATTAGAGGGCATAGGTTTAGGGTGAGAGGGGAAAGATATAAAAGAGACCCAAGGGGCAACTTTTTCACGCAGAGGATGGTGCATATGTGGAATGAGCTGCCAGAGGATATGATGGAGGCTGGTACAATTGCAACATTTAAGAGGCATTTGGATGGGTATATGAATAGGAAGGGTTTGGAGGGATATGGGCCGGGTGCTGGCAGGTGAGATTAGATTGGGTTGGGATATCTGATCGGCATGGACGGGTTGGACCGAAAGGTCTGTTTCCGTGCTGTACAGCTCTCTGACTCTGTGACTCTAAGTGGGACTAGATTAGACAATAGACAATAGAGAATAGGTGCAGGAGTAGGCCATTCTGCCCTTCGAGCCTGCACCACCATTCAATATGATCATGGCTGATCATCCTTAATCAGTATCCTGTTCCTGCCTTATCTCCATAACCCTTGATTCCACTATCCTTGAGAGCTCTATCCAACTCTTTCTGAAATGAATCCAGAGACTGGGCCTCCACTGCCCTCTGGGGCAGAGCATTCCACACTGCCACCACTCTCTGGGTGAAGAAGTTTCTCCTCATCTCTGTCCTAAAAGGTCTACCCCGTATTTTTAAGCTGTGTCCTCTGGTTCGGCACTCACCCATCAGCGGAAACATGTTTCCTGCTGCCAGAATGTCCAATCCTTTCATAATTTTATATGTCTCAATCAGGTCCCCTCTCTGTCTTCTAAATTCAAGGGTATACAAGCCCAGTCGCTTCAGTCTTTCAGTGCAAGGTAGTCCTGCCATTCCAGGAATTGACCTTGTGAACCTACGCTGCACTCCCTCAATAGCCAGAATGTCTTTCCTCAAATTTGGAGACCAGAACTGCACACAATACTCCAGGTGTGGTCTCACCAGGGCCCCGTACAGCTGCAGAAGAACCTCTTTGCTTCTATACTCAATCCCTCTTGTTATGAAGACCAGCATGCTATTAGCCTTCTTCACTACCTGCTGTACCTGCATGCTTACCTTCATTGACTGGTGTACTAGACCACCCTGATCTCTTTGTACTGCCCCTTTACCTAAATTGATTCCATTTACAATATATATTGTAAAAAGCTGTGGTCCCAGCACTGATCCCTGCAGTACCCCACTGGTCACTGTCTGCCATTCCGAAATGGAGCCGTTTATCACTACTCTTTGTTTCCTCTCCAAGTTCTAATCCAAGTTAGTACTTTGCCCCAATACCATGCGCCCTAATTTTGCTCACTAACCTCCTACGTGGGACTTTATCAAAAGTTTTCTGGAAGTCCAGGTACACTACATCTACTGGATCTCCCTTGTCCATCTTCAGAGTTATATCCTCAAAAAATTCCAGAAGATTAGTCAAGCATGATTTCCCCTTCATAAATCCATGCTGACTCTGACCTATCCTGTTACTAATATCCAGATGTGTCGTAATTTCATCCTTTATAATAGACTCCAGCATCTTTCCCACCACTGAGGTCAGACTAACTGGTCTATAATTTCCTGCTTTCTCTCTCCCACCTTTCTTAAAAAGTGGTACAACATTAGCCACCCTCCAATCCACAGGAACTGATCCCAAATCTATTGAACTGTGGAAAATAATCACCAACGCATCCACATTTTCTCGAGCCACCTCCTTCAGTACCCTGGGATGTCGACCATCAGGCCCCGGGGACTTATCAACCTTCAGACCTAACAGCCTCTCCAACACCAATTCCTGGCAAATATAAATTCCCTTAAGTTCAGGTCCTTCAGCCACTGTTACCTCAGGGAGATTGCTTGTGTCTTCCCCAGTGAACACAGATCTGAAGTACCAATTCAATTCTTCTTCCATTTCTTTGTTCCCCATAATATATTCCCCTGTTTCTGTCTTCAAGGGCCCAATTTTAGTCTTAACCATTTTTTTGCCTTTCACATACCTAAAAAAGCTTTTACTATCCTCCTTTATATTTTTGGCCAGTTTACCTTCGTACCTCATTTTTTCTCTGCGTATTTCCTTCTTAGTAATCCTCTGTTGTTCTTTAAAAGCTTCCCAGTCCTCTGTTTTCCCACTCATCTTTGCTATGTTATACTTTTTCTCTTTTAACTTTATATGTTTCTTAACTTCCCTCATCAGCTATGACCACCCATGCCTGCTCCTAGGATCTTTCTTCCTTTTTAGAATGAACTGATCCTGCATCTTTCGCATTATACACAGAAATAGCCACCATTGTTCCTCCACTGTCATCCCTGCTAAGGTATGGCACCAATGAACTTTGGCAGCTCCTTCCTCATAGCTCCATAGTTCCCTTTATTCAACTGAAATATTGTCACTTCCGATTATACCCTCTCCCTCTCAAGTTGCAGATTGAAGCTTATTGTATTATGGTCACTACTTCCCAATGGTTCCTTCACTTCGAGGTCTCTGATCAATTCTGGTTCATTGCACAATACCAGATCTAGAATTGCCTTCTCCCTGGTAGGCTCCAGCACCAGCTGTTCTAAGAATCCATCTCAGAGGCACTCCACAAAGTCTCTCTCTCCTGATTCTGCCATCTACCTGCATGTTGAAATCCCCCATAACAACTGTAGTAACATCTTTGCGACAGGCCAATTTCAGCTCCTGATTTAACTTACATCCAACATCCAGACTACTGTTTGGGGGCTTGTAGATAACTCCCAAGAGGGTCTTTTTACCCTTAGAATTTCTCAGCTCTATCCATACTGACTCTACATCCCCTGATTCCAGGTCCTCCCACGCAAGGGACTGAATATCATCCCCTACCAATATGGCCACCCCACCCTCTCTGCCCGTCAGTCTGTCCTTATGATAGCACGTGTAGCCTTGAATGTTCATTTCCCAGGCCCTGTCCACTTGAAGCCATGTCTCAGTTATCCCCACAATATCGTATCTGCCAATTTCCAAAAGAGCCTCAAGTTCATCCATTTTATTTCTAATGCTTCGTGCATTCATATATAGTATTTTTAATTTGTTATTGCCCTCATCCTTCCCATCAACTCCTATTTCACTCAACCTTACAGCATGATCCCTTTTTGAGTTTTCTGCCTCATTGATACAGTTGTCTTTCTTGACTTCTCTTGTTCTAACTTTCCCTTCAATTTCCTTCTTAAACATCCAGTTTGTCCCCTCCCCCCCGCTACTTAGTTTCAACGTAGCTGTGTTGCACTAGCAAACCTGCCTGCCAGAATGCTGGTCCCTAACCTATTAAGGTGCAAACTGTCTCTCTTGTATAATTTATGCTTACCACAAAACATACCCCAGTGATCCAAGACTTTAAATCCTTGCTTCCTGCACCAGTTCCCCAGCCACACGTTCAAGTCCATTATCTCCCTGTTCCTGGCCTCTCCAGCCCGAGGAACTGGAAGCAAACCAGAGATAACCACCCTGGACGTCCTACCTTTCAGCCTTCTTCCTAGTTCTCCGAAGTCCCGCTGTAGTGTGTTGCTCCTCTTCTTCCCCACATCATTTGTACCTACATGTACCACCACCTCTGACTCTTCACCTTCGTCCTTGAGGATTTCCTGCACTCTGTCTGTGATGTCTTCAACCCTGGCACCAGGAAGGCAACACACCATCCTTAAGTCCTGCCTGCTGCCACAAAAACCCCGGTCAGTTCCTCTCACTATGGAGTCCCCTATTACCACGGCTCTGTGCAATGCCCGACTCTTCCACTCTGCCTCCACGCCAGCTTTTAATCAACAGACCTGGCGGACTGGCAGTGTCATCTGTCTCTACTGTTTCCAAAAGATTCAACTTGTTCCTGACAGGTACTTCCCCCGGGGTCTCTTGCACCTGTCTCCTCTCTGCCTTCCTCATCGTCTGCTCTCTTCTGCTCTCTTCTGGTATGATTGGTGTAATAACCTCGCTGAAGGTCTTGTCCAGAAAGATCTCATTCTCTCGGATGAGCCTAAGGTCCTCGAGTTCCTTCATCAGTGCTGCAATATGCTCTGTCAGTAGCTGAACGTGCACACACTTTCCACACTTATACGAGACAGACACACCAGAGTCGTTGACCTCCCACATCAAGTACGTAGCGCACTGAAACAGCTTGGCCGTCATGTCTTCACCCTCTTCAACTGTGGCGTAATCACTTCACTCAACCTCCTTGTCAAAGATTCCTGAGCTAAAGCCTCACTCTTCAATCCACAGGAACTTCCTTGGACTCTCTTTTTGGAGCAAGTCTGTGGACTTTTAATTTAGGTTAGAGGAGGCAGGTGGGAGGGAGGCCCTACTTTGTAGGACCTGGGGTCTAGAACACACCCACTCAAATAACAATCACTTGCCCTTGCAAGATTCAAAGGCAAAGCTGAGAAAAAAATGGGAAGACTCCAAATGGTGCAGACCATGACTTTGAAACAAAAAGATAGAAAACCCAAAAGCAAGGGGGAAAAGACTACAGAAGACATTGCTGCAAAGCCATGACCAACAATACCCTGGACAGTGACAAGATGGGATCAGATCACTTTGACAGTATTTCAGAATAAGTCTCAGGTCAGTCAGGCGTTTAAAGTCTGTGGGGATAACGAGAGAGCGGCCTTGCCTCATTGATAAATCAGAAGGTCAATAACGAGGAGAGAGGTGGGAGCCCCTCGGAACAGTTACACATCAGAACGATGCCATTCAGCCCTTGGATAAATAATGTCATCACCCGGTCAAATTCCACTTTCCGTGATCCAGTCCATTTCCTTGCAGGTTACAGTGCGTCCGGAGCGGATGCAGGCACCTTTCCAGCAATTTCCCACCTCAGCAACCAAACTGGGCAGCAGATTCCAGACTCCCAACACCCTGAGGCTGAGAAACATTTTTTCACTGAGTCCTCTTTAATCTTTCCACCAATCACCATAAAGTTGTGTGCCCAATTTTTGGCCTCTCTGTGAGGTAACCCGGGTCCTCCCTATCCACTCCATCCAAGCCCCTTATTATTTTCTATTAAGTCACCCCTCTATTCTAACCCCTCAACCTCCTGCGTTCCGGTGAAAACAAACCCAGTCTATCCAACCTTTCTTCATCACTAATCAGTTAATTCCATCCTCCCAGACTTTACATATTTCTCCTTTTCCTTTTTGACCAAGGTCAGGCAAGGTTCACGTAACTTGCCATTCCTGTTCCAATTTTTAAAAAAATTCCCAAGGCCTCACCGGACTCACGATGTTAACTCTGCTTTCTTCTCACTGATGTGGCCAGACGCACTGAGTTTCTCCAGCAATTCCTGCTTTTGTTTCCGATTTCCAGCAGCTCTTTGTTTTATGTCACCGTAAATTACTTGGCCAACGCATCGACTACAGACGAACAGTCACTAATCAACGCAAGCCTGAACTTATTGGTTATGTTCTTGTTCCAATCCAGCTGTACAATTCTTACCCATCTCTGGGATTTCTGATTCCGAGCCACAGGAAGTTTATTCAAAATCGAGATAAGATGATGGAAATCTTCGACAGTTTCATCAAAGCAGCTGAAGAAACCTTGAGTGAGAACAGCATTCAGACCCTAAACGAGGCCTTAATTCTGAGGCATCAGCAGGTACAGTGACACACCTTTTCAGCAGTAAGGGGTATCTCCCCAGATTTCAGACTCCACACCAGGACTTTGTGGGTTTTGATGGAGGAAGATTCTGTGTTAAACATCTGTTATTATATCGCTCAGTGCTGCCCCTAGTTTCTGGATGGAACTACAAATGTGTAGCTTCAAGCATGCACTGTATCTGATCATATCTCTGATCGTAGTGCTCATGACATCATGTGGATGTTTGTGTCCAGGGTGTAGCATTGGTTTCAGACATGGGATGTGAGTGACAGGGGCTGGGCCAGCATTTATTACCCAGAGGGCAGTGGGGTCACCCACATTGCTGTGGGTCTGGAGTCACATGTAGGCCAGACCAGGTAAGACTGGCAGATTTCCTTCCCTAAGGGTTATCAGTGAACCAGGTGGATTTTTTACAACAATCGACAGTTTGATACATGGTCACCATTAGACCAACTGTAAACTGCAGATTTTTTATTCAAGTTTCACCATGTGCCATGTTGGGTTTTGAATACATGTCGGGGCATGGGTACATTAACCTGTCACCTGGATGATGATTCCAGTGACATTATGATTACACATCCCTGAAGGATGTATGAGTTTTAATCTCGCAATTTACAATGTGAGAGAGATATCTTCTCAGAATATAATTGGTGAGGAGCTTCTACTTATTTTACACGTTATTTTCCCTGAATAACGTCCCTCAAATTCCACCTGGATGTGTTGTTGAGTGCTTTGGAGCCGTCCTCTGCTCATGTTGTCTGGGATGTCAATCTCTTTGAGACAAATGAATTTAAACCTCACATCCATTAAGACCAGCCCTTCATCTCTGCTGTGCTGCCAGAGTGGATTGAAGTCTAATGGTGAACTTAGACAGGAGAGACAACTTTCCTTCAGAGAATTGTAGGGTGTTACAGGACAGAAGGAGGTCATTTGGCCCATCGAATCGATGGCTGCTCCCAGGTAGAGCTATCCCACTCCCCTATTCTTTCCCCACTGCCCTATCACTCATTTCCCTTCAAGTATTTATCCACCTCTTACAAATAAGACCACAGACCATTAGACATAAGAGCAGAAATGGGCCTTTCAGCCCATCAAATCTGTTCTGTCATTCGGTGAGACCATGATAACCTGAACTCCACTTGCCTGCCTTTACTCCGCAATCAACTCGGAGAAAGTGAGGACTGCAGATACCGGAGATCGGAGTCGAAGAGTGTTCCACTGGGAAAGCACAGCAGGTCAGGCAGCATCCGAGGAGCAGGGTAATCGACGTTTTGAGCATGAGGGCACACATTCCTGATGAAGGGCTTATGCTCGAAACGTTAACCCTCCTGCTCCTAGGATGCTGCCTGATCGGCTGTGCTTTTCCAGCACCACGTTTTTTGACTCTTAACTCCATAACCCTTGATTCTCTCACTGATTCAAAACCTTCCTATCTCAGTCTTGCATACGCTTAATGATCCAGCTTCAACAGCCCCCTGACCCTTCCTGTCCACTCATTATCGAAGTGTTACTCTGGGTCTGTCTCCACCGCTGTCTTCAGAGTGGAAGCCCCATCACTTAATAGACGGTGCAGATAAAACAGACATTCCTTCCTGTCACGCTCTGCGGGGTCTCTTGGAAATCACCTGAAATCTCGAGTGCACTGACCTCCCACCCTCCCCGCAACACCAGTTTGACTCTATTCTTCCAAACAAAACCATTCATGCCTTTGAATGGTTCCATTCAGTTTCCCCTCAGCCTTCTTCATTCTGAGGGGAATAAACAAACCCCCCCAGCTCCCACAGTCTCTCTGCAATCCTGGCAATTGGTACCACACTCAGGAATACATTCACTCTTCTCAAAATATTCTACCCCCACCGCACAGCTCCAAGATCCTTCTCAAAGTGTAATATCACAATGGATACAGTGCACCAGCTGAAGCTATGCCAGGCTTCCTTTCCCCCTATGTAGAGGTTTAAGATCACTTCCTCACCCTTGTACTCCCTGACAATAAAGAACCAAAGACTTTGTCTGATTCTTTTCTAAGGGGCCTCTGAATTGGCTGTGCCAACTTCGGATATTGTGCAGACCAACAGCTGCCTCCGAAAGTCTGACCCCAGGGTGAGTGGGATTTAATCAACACCAACCTTTCTCCCTGGCGCCGTGAGGCAAGCAGTGCGAACCACTGATCCACCGTGCCACCTTTTCAATAACTCTTCTTTCAATAACTCCCGAAGACTGTTCTCTGTGAAGTAGCTGACAACATCCTTACAGTGATTTCGATTTTCATGGGATGGGGCCAGCTTTTTTGCTCATTTAATTGGCAGTTAAGAGTCAACCAAATAGCTATGGGTTTGGAGTTATATGTAGGCCAGACCAGGTAAGGATGGCCAATTTTCTTGCTGGAGGGACATTAATGAACCAGATTGGCTTCAATGACAGGTGTTTTACAATTGCCATTCCAGATTTTCGTTCAATTCAGGTTTTGCAGTCTGCCATGGCAGGACCTGAACCAGTCTCCCCCAGCGTATTAGTTCGGAAGAAGGACCAGGCCAGACATGAAACGTTAACACTGTTTCACCCTTCACAGATGCTGTCTGACCTGCTGAGTTTCTCCAGCACTTTCTGGTCTTCTCTCAGATTTACAGCATCCACAGTTATACCCCCAGAATACGAGCCTGGGGTTCTGAATCAGTAATCCCTGTGACATTCCCACAACATCACAACTTCACAATCGGGCTTTGAGAACAATCAGCCTACACTCATCCCCTTCCATTCTCCCATTCCCACAAACCTAAACCATCTCTTTCAAATCACAGTGGGCATCACAGGGGCTGGAATCATCAAATCCGGACAGTGCAGATGGAGACCATTTGGCCCATTGGATCTGTGCTATCATTCCAAACAGCACCCTACCCTTCCCTGTAACGGTGCATTTCCTGTGTCCAATCCACTGAACCTGCACATTTTTGGACTGTGGGAGGGAACCGGAATTACCAGCGAAAACCCACATAGGCACAGGCAGAATGTGCAAACTCCACGCAGTCACCCAAGGAACCCAGATCCCTGGTGCTGTGGGGAGGCAGTGGTAACCACGGTACTGCCTATTTATTGCCCCTCCCAAATTGTCCAGAGGGCAGTAAAGAGTCAACCATCTTTCAGTCGCTGCAGATGATGGAATCTGAAACCAAAAGAGAAAATGCTGGAAAATCTTATCAGGTCTGGCAGCATCTGGAAGGAGAGAAAAGAGCTGATGTTTTGAGTCAAAGCTTTGACAAATGGTCAGTTAGACTCAAAACATCAGCTCTTTTCTCTCCTTACAGATGCTGCCAGACCTGCTGAGATCTTCCAGCATTTTCTCTTTTTTGTTATCTTTCAGTGGCTCTGCCTTCGTGTATAGGCGAGACTAGGTAAGAATCCAGATGTCCCCTTCCACATAGGAACCAGGTGGGCTTTCACAGCAAGGCCAGCTCTTTATTCCAGATTTTATTGAATTAAAATTTCACCATCAGCCACGAGTGGGATTTGAACCCATGCTGACAGAACATTGTCCGGGGGGTTAGCTGGATTACCAGGCCAGTGACTTTACCCCTTGTACCACTGTCTGTCTGTGGGGATCTAGTGACTATCCATGGTGAAGGTCTGAGTGTAACACTGGCAGTGCCCACCACTTTGATTGGCTGGCAGGTTCATCATTCCCACCCTGGGCTGAAATAGGCCATAGGCCTGAGGCTTCCCAAGTTAGCTCCTGACTGCAATGAAATAGCTCCTGATGGAAAGCCACCCAGGTTTCCCATCAGTTTTCCACTCGGTGTCTGTGGTCAGTGTCGGTTCCCATCTGCTCTGTCTCCTTCTGCATTGACTTTAGAATCAAATGGTTGACTCCATATTGTTTTTCCCTCATTCTTCATAGAAAAGTGTGTCACTTCACCATTCTTTCTGGTCAGCTTCGTCTGTCCATTTCACCAATCCGCCTTTGACGTCCTCAAGTTTGTGAATATTTTGTTCATTGCTCAATATATTGCTGACTTCTATCAAGTGTACAAAAGTAGTAATGAATATAGCCTGCGTACCCAAGTCTCACTTCTCAATATATTACCTTTCATGTCATTGAGATGTCCCAAAGCTTTCTACAGAGAAGGATTGATTTTTAAAATGTGAGGTTTGTTGGAACACATGGGGATGAGTTAATGAATTTGTGTGCAGCAAGGCCCCACATTAATAACAGTGATAATGACCAGATCAACACTTTTGGTAGAAGTGTTAACATTGGCTAAGACACCAGTGAAGAGTTCTCTGTCCTTGTTAAATTAATAACATGATGTTTTACATGTACCCAGAGTCTTGGAGATGGACTGTATCGAAACAGATCCTTCGCTCCAACTCGTCCATGCTGATCAGATATCCTGAATTAATCAACTCCCGTTTGCCAGCACTTGGCCCATATCCCCTCCTATTCATATGCCCATCCAGATGCCTTTTGAATGTTATAATTGTACCAGCCTCCACCACTTTGTCTGGCAGCTCATTCCACACACGCACTACCCTCTGTGTGAAGAAGTTGCCCCTTCGGTCCCTTTTAAATCTTGCCCCTCTCTCCTTAAACCTGTGCCCTCTACTTTTGGACTCCCCATGCTTGGAAAAGGACCTTGGCTTTTCACCATATCCATACCCCTCATGATGTTATAAACCTTGATAAGTTCACCTCTCAACCTCCGACGCTCCAGAGAAAACAGCCCCAGCCCATTCAGCCTCTCCCTGCAGCTCAAACCCTCCAACCCTGGCAACATCCTTGTAAACCTTTTCTGAATCCTTTCAAATTTCACCACATCCTTCCTTGAGCAGGGAGACCAGAATTACACCTGTGTTTAATCAGTTAAATAGTTCATCTGAAAGGCAGCACCTCTGATAGTGCAGCACCCTCTCAGAACAGAGCTGAAATTTCAGCTGAGGTTGTGCACTCAGATTTGTGAAGTGTGGCCTGAATTCATGAAATCCTGACTCTGAGCAAGACAGCCACTGCCCCCAATGACACAGACCCATCCAGCAATATACACACTCAAATATTTCCCCCAAGAACGTGGTACCTTCTCCTTTATTCTGCTGTAGTTGTGGGTATGTTCGCCCCGAGCTGGGAAGTTGATTTGCTGATGTGCCATTCCCTGTCTCGGTGACACCTTCAGTGCCTTAGAGCCTCCTGTGAAGTGCTGCTGTACTGTGTCGTCTGGAATTGATTTGGTTCCGTTCCTGCTGCGTCCGGTTGCACTAAAATATTTCTGTCAAGAATGTGGCAGCTTCTCCTTTATTCTATTTTGTCTTGAAGGAATCAAAAGGCCAAGCCTTGGAAATTCAGAAAAAGGACATGCTGATTACAATCATTGACCTGTTTAGTGCCGGCACAGAAACCACTTCCACCACCGTGTGCTGGGGACTCCTTCTCATGATGAAATATCCGGATATCCAGAGTAAGGGAATCACGAACTTTGTGTTTGTTAGTTGTTGTTGGTGTCTAAACTGTTACTTGATCATATGGACAGGACTATCGAGGTCAGTAGTAAACTAGGCCCATGGTCAGTGTGAAATTGGTCATTTTAATCAGTAACACCTCAACTGGTTGCTCTCAGGAAGAGCTGATGGTGAGGGAGTCAGCAAGTGGAGTCTTTCTGAAATTGAGTTGAATTCAAGGTAACTCCCCCAGGCATGATGTGCACTGCAGATTCAGGGATTATACCCAGTGTGACACTCATAACAACGTGATATCAATGTCAAAACCGCCATAAAAGTCATGCTATGGATGTCTCGCTTAAGCCTCCCCCCCAAATTCTGGAATCTTCTATCTGAAAGCCTAATATACTCCTCTGTTTATTCTGTTCGCTCATAAACTCTCCAAAGGTGAACAAAACTCTCCAGGAGGTCTCTCTCTTTCTCTGCTCCTGTACTTTAAGAAAACTCACCACAGTGACAGAAATACTTACCAGTTAATCATTAAACCCCTTCAGACACAAGGAAAATCCAAATGCCACTAGTTCAAAATTCAAAAATCCAAATAGACTGTATCACACACCTTACTTCACACACAGATGATTGGAGTTAAGAGTCGTGGAGCTCTACAGCACAATAAAAGGTCCTTTGGGTCTGTGCTGGTTAGAATCAGCAACCAAATTATTCTAATCTCAATTTCCAGAGCCATGTTTATCTGGTGTTATGAGATGCTGCTTTAAGAAGGATTTGTCCTTTTGAAAGCAACTGTTGCAAACTAGAAGCCCAGTGGTCTGCTCTGAGCCCAGCGAGCTTTGTTTTTTTTAAATGTTGGAACAATAGAAGCAGCCTGAAGGGGTGGTGTCAAGCTCCCACAGAGCCAGAATTTTAGTTTAACTTTCAGTCGTGTTGGGGTTTGGAAGCTGTTACACATCTCTCCCTGTTAAAACAAAATGCTCGAGTTCTCTCTCAGAGTTATCCCTGGATGGACTGGACTAGAGAGTTGCACGTGAGACAATCTGTTTCACTGAATTTGCCTTTGCCAAGGGTGTGTTTATGGGATGCTACGATCTTGGAACTGCTAATCAGTAGTAGTTAGCATATATATTATCTCGTTAAGCAATTCAATAGAGTCACAGTTAAATTAATTTTTAGAATTTCTTATTTGTCTGTATTTGAATAGGGTTTTAAGAATAAAGATTAGAGTCCCACAGTGTGGAAATAGGCTCTTTGGTCCAAGCAGTACACCAAAGAGTAACCTACCCAGACCCATTTCCCTCTGACTAATGAACCTATCACTATGGACAATTCAGCATTGCCAATTCAGCAGACCTGCACATCTTTGGACTGTGGGAGGAAACCCATGCAGACACAGGGAGAATGCACAAACTCCACACAGACAGTCACCCGAGGTAGTAATTGAACCTGGGACCCTGGTGCAGTGAGGCAGCAGTGCTAATCACTGAGCCACCATGCTGCCCTAAACTGTGTTTTCTTTCAAGCCTGGGAGTTTGACCAATCAAATTGTATCCGGAACGCAATTGCCTTTAAAAATAAGAAAACGCTGGGGGACTAGGCTATCTTCTTAATATATTTTGAGCGGGTTTGGTGTGGTCTGTAACACTGGGGATCACATGTGCACTTCTTAAATATTCTGAGGGTTTCTACAGAAATATCAGGAACCCAACAAGAACTGGCTGAGCTTCTTTCAGACAGATTCACTTGGCAAACAGTTGACTGTGTCAGAATTGGACTGATGGTGAGTAAGGATTTGTGGAGATGAGAATGGCCAATGATACCAATAAACACGTTTCAGAAGCAAGGGCAAGGCAACCTTTCAGAAAATGTCAGAACGATTTCCTTCATCTCGATCTCAATGTAACTGGTTGTAGACAAGCATGCTGCATGAGAGAACAAAGCAATGGCAGGCCTCCTGGACATCACCAATGTCTCTCATTGTAATTCAGAGCAGAACAATCTCTCTCACATTCAACTTGGCAAGATATTTCCTGCAATACAATGCATACTGTCGGTACAGTACCTTAAGCCATTGGTTGATTTAGGTCACTTTACACAGGCAGTCCCTTGGAATGGCTTGTTGTCAATCCAGTTCAATAGCTCAGCAATAAGTCTCGCGTGTAACCTGATGACTTGGCCACTCATGGGTCAGGGGTCAGAGAGTTTAGTTTCTTATCTGATCTCTTTGATACTTGAACTTCACCTCCATGTGTTCCCGATGAACTCTCTCGAATTGTTCTGGGAACAACAAACGCTGGGGATCACAGTGGGTCAGACAGCATCCATGGAGAGAGAGGAAGTTAATGTTTCGAGGCAAGAGCTGCTCAGCGCAGCTCTGACAAAGAGTCATCTGGACTTGAAAAGTCAGCTTCCTCTTTCTCCATGGCTGCTGTGTGACCCGCTGTGATCCCCAGCATTTGTTGTTTCCAGTCCAGACTCCAGCCTCTGCAGGAATTTGCTCCTCTCTTGAATTGTTTGTTTGTTTCCTGAACACACTGTCTCCTATTTACTTGGTCACAGTCCAGGGGCCTGAAACCTTTGACCTCTTCTGGGCTGCTTTTGAGGAAACCCCGAAAATGGGGTCCTCCTGTCTTGGGTGAGTTCTGAGGCGAGCAGGTATTTTCACAGAAATTTAGGCTCAGTAAATATCCACTCGCAATGGAATTCTTCTCAATGGTAATGAGTATCTGTCATTCCAAAATTGGCATGGAATTATTTTAGAAGTGTTGTCCAATTGCCTTCACAAGTAAATGGGTGAGTGCGACTCTGACAGCACTCCAGAAGCTTCACACCACCCAGGGACAAAGCAGCCCCCACTTGATTGGCACCACATCCACAAGCATCAACTCCATCCACCACCGGCACTCAGTCGCAGTACTGTGTACCATCGATAAGATGCACTGCAGCAATTCACCAAAAATCTGGAAACAGCCTTCCAAGTCCATCTAGAAGGACAGGGGCAGCAGATCATGGCAAGTTCCCCTCCAAGCCACTCGCCATCCTGACTGGGAAATATATCCCCGTTCCTTCAGCGTCACTGGGTCAAAATCCTGGAACTCCATCTCTCGCAGCATTGCCGGTCTCACCCCAACAGGTGGACTGCAGCGGTTCAAGGAGGCAGCTCGAGGGGCAACTAGGGACGGGCAATAATTGCTGGCCGAGCCAGCAACGTGCCCATCCCATGAGTGAAAAGTAAAATGATAAAATTGATCTTGAAGGTTAGCACACAGTGACCCAAATACAACCAATCGCTTGTTGTATGTATTTGGCTTTTGTGTTTATTGAAGTTGATGAATATCGAATGGGGAACATAAGACACATTGATCGTGCCTTATTTCTGTCACTGATGAATTTCTATCCCATTGTTTGATGGCAGTTTCCCCAATCCAAGCTTCCTCTATTTCAGGGAAAGTTCAGGAAGAAATCGATCAGGTGATAGGAGCCGGACGAGCCCCTGTAACAGAAGACCGAAAGCGAATGCCTTACACTGACGCTGTGATTCATGAAATCCAGAGATTTGCCAACATCGTCCCCATGAACCTTCCTCATTCAACAACTGAGGACACACACGTGAAAGGACATTTCATTCCAAAGGTAGTTCTGAATGATATCAACCAGGCTAGGGTTTCGCAATCTGTGTCTGCGAGAAATTGGAAGTACCTTCAAACTAAAATTAAAAGTGACAGAAAAGGAAACAAGTTTTAAATGGGACTGATTTGGAAATTAGTGAATCGGGGGTGGCAATTTTCATAGTGGAGGAATCCCAATGACATTTAAAATAAGTATGGGCCCCACCTTGACCACTGGAAACTAACAGGGTCAGGTCCAACACTGGATTCACACATCCCACTTCATTCACTCTCCATTGAAGTCAGGCTCAGAAACACATTCCGAATTATTGTTCTTGTTTACAGGGAACGTACGTGATTCCTGTCCTGACCTCGGTGCTGCGTGACAAAACTCAATGGAAAACTCCAAAGGAGTTTAACCCGGCTCACTTCCTGGATGCTGATGGGAATTTTGTGAAGAGAGACGCCTTCATGCCTTTCTCTGCAGGTAACTGGACGAGAGGGACATGTCTTCCTGCTGTTAAATATTTCCATTTCTGAAGTGAGATGAGGAACTGTTGAGAGCAATCTTTATTTTGAACAGGCAGGAACTCCACAATGTCACAATTAGACCTGCTTTAGCATTTCGCGCGGGTGTAAACTGTACAGGGTGAACTTGGTCTTGTATCTTGCTGCTACTGCTGCTGGTCCCAACTGGGACATTCCAGTTCCTGTTGGGACCACGAGAGATATCTTGGGTTGATTCACTACCACCAATCCTTCTGATTGGTATCCATCTGCGTTACTGATATCCAATGGGGAAGGAGACTGACACATCGCCTTGAGCAGAAGGTAGCCTTAGTTTCGATGTACAGTAACTAGGTTTATTACATCTTACTGAATGACTAGTTGCAACATATCTGAGATACTACGATTTCCTCTTGTGAGATATCGGGTCCAGTCTAAGAATACAGCAACTGCAGGGGGATCAACGTGACTGAATGTACAAATGCTGACACTTGATAACTAGATGGGAGGAGCGCATCCCATAATGTCAATTAACCCTTTCAGGTCTGAACTATTTTATACACCAGTACACAAGGCTCAGAGGCTGTTTGACAGCATAGGAGAGTCCTGGACCAGAGGGCAGAATCTGGAATAACGGGGAGCCCATTTAGCAAAGAGATGATGAGGAATTTTGTTGCTGTTAGAGGGCGGTGAGTCTATGGAGTTCTTTACTGCAGAGGACGGCAGAAGTTGGGTCATTAAGTCTATTCAAGGCTGAGGTAAGTGAGGGAATCAAAGTTGGTGGTGGAAAGGCAGCAGAGTGGATTATCAGACCAGCCGTCAGAGCAGACTCAATGGGCTGAATGGCCTATGTTTTTACTCTCATGATGTCATGGTCTATCCATTGGAGAATACATTAAAAAAAATGTTCTGCAGAGAGTTACCTTAGAAGCACTTCAGTCAAATAACAGTATAGTAGCACTGTAGCAAATAGTAGCACAGATTGAACTTGGTGGGGTTTTTTTTAGATTACTTACAGTGTGGAAACAGGCCCTTCGGCCCAACAAACCCACACCGACCCTCCGTAGAGTAACCCACCCAGACCCATTCCCCGACATTTACCTCTTCAGCTAACACTACAGGCAATTTGGCATGGCCAATTCACCTAACCTGCACATCTTTGGATTGTGGGAGGAAACCCGCACAGACATGGGGAGAATGTGCAAACCCCACACAGATAGTTGCCTGAGTCGGGAATTGAACCCAGGTCTCTGGCGCTGTGAGGCAGCAGTGCTAACCACTGTGCCACCATATGATGTTGCCAGTGCCACAAAGATGTAACTGTGAGGGGATCAGGTCTGGGAGCTACATCTCCAAGGAGACACATTCTATTGAATGGACAAACAGTTGGCAGAGGAGGTCTGGGTGCCTTCTCAGTAAGAAATTAAGTTACAACGATAGCAAGTAGTGATACAGAGTCAGAAGCACAGAACCTGTGTGGGCAGAATCAAGGAACGGCAAAGGCTAAAAGACCCTGATGGGTGTTATGTACAAGCCTCTGAGCAAGAGTCTGGATGTGAGGAAGAAAATAAATCAGGAGACCGAAACGGCAAGTCAGAAAGATACTATTGCAATGATCATCAGGGTCTTAAAGATGCTGGGAAAATCAGTTCACCTGAAGCCTTGGCTGAAGTTGGGTGCATAAAGCAGTTGCTCCCCAGAAAGGGGGGAGGTACTAATTTTAAGAAAAAGTTTACCTCAGTTTAAGGAGTTTAGTTTAAAAGTTCCAGACTGGATCTACTTAGATAAAACTCTGAAAAGGTCATTTGAAGCTGAGAAAGTCTATGCTCAGTTGTATGCCAGCTCCAGGAAGAAGCTGATAGATCCTCGAGACTGGGAATTAAACTCAACTTAAGCTCTATTGACAGGGCAGGGAATTGTCTCAGATGGGAGTACTGTCGAGACATGTTAGTGGAATAAATGGGATTGATTTTTACAAAGCCTTTACATTTTTGCTGTATGTAAATTGTTTGGTTAATTCTCTATTATCTTAATTGTCTGAAGGAGAGACATTAGGAAGCACATCCACACACAGAGGGTGGTAGATGTTTGGAACTCTCTTCCACAAACTGCAGTTGATGCTGGATCAGTTTTTAGTTTTAAATCTGAGATAGATACATTTTTGTTAAGCAAAGACTTGAAGGGGTATAGGCCTAAGGGATATGGAGCTATACAATAGATCAGTCATTAAATGGTGGAACAGACTGGTTGGGCTGAATGGCACACTGCTGTTCCTATGATTTCAGCCTGGGATTTCACTTAGAGTCTTGGAGTCATAAAGCATGGAAAAAGACCCTTCGTGTCCAAGTTAGTGAGACATGATTTCTCATGCACAAAGCCATGTTGGCTATCCCTAATCAATCCTTGCCTTTCCAAATGCATGTAAATCCTATTCCTCAAAATCCCCTCCAACAACTTACCCACCACTGACATCAGGCTCACCCTGTCTGTAATTCACTTTTTTATGGCCTTTCTTATACAATGATACCACATTAGCCAACTTCCAGTTTTCCGGCACCCCACCTGTGGTTATCAATGATACAAATATCTCAGCAAGTGGCTGAGCAATCTCTTCCCAAGCCTTCCTCAAAGTTCTGGGAAATATCTGCTCAGTTCCCGGGGATTTATCTCCTCTTGTGTGTTTTAAGACCTCCAGCACCTTCTCTTCTGTAATATGAACTCTTTTCAAGCCTTCATTACTTATTCCCCCAAGTTCCCCCACTTCTATGTCGTTTTCCACAGTAAATACTGACACAAAGTCTCCATTTAATACCTCACCCATCTCCTATGGTTCTACACATAGGCGGGCCTTGCTAATCTTTAAGGGGGTCCTATTCTCTCCCCAGTTACTCCTTTGTACTTAATATACTTATCGAGACTTTATGGATTCTCTTTAACTCATTTTACCAAAGCTCTCTCATGTCCCCTTTTTGCCCTCCTGATTTCCCTCTTAAGTATACTCCTACTGCCTTTATACTCTGCTGGGGATTCACTCGATCCCAACTGGCTATACCTGATAATATGCCTCTTTCTTTGTCTTGAGCAAAGCCTCAATTTTTCTGGTCATCCAACATTCTGTACACCTACCAGCCTTGCCCTTCACGCTAACAGGAACATACTGTCTCTGAACTCTCGTTCTTAAAGGCCTCCCACTATCCAACTATCCCTTTATCTGTGAATAACCTCCCTCAATCAATGTTTGAAAGTTCCTGTCTAATACCGTCAAACTCAACCTTACTCCAGTTTAGAACTCTAACTTTTTGATCAGTTCTATCCTTTTCCATAACTGTTTTAAAACTAATAGAAATTACAATCACACAGCCCAAAGTGCTCCCACACCTCAGTCACTTTCCCTATCTTCTTTCCTAACGGAATAATACCATGAGCTAGGATCGCAATAGTTTGTGTGAGAGAGCAGAGTGTAGGTAGAGGATCAGCAAGGATCTTACTGAATGGGGAAAGGGGTTTGAGTGACCGAATGGACTCCACCTGTTTATGAATGAACCCTGTGCGTGTGTGTCTGTCTGTGTGAGTGTTTGAGTGTGTGTGTTGGTGTGTGTGTTGGTATGTGTGTACTTGTGGGTGTGTGTGTCTGTCTGCCTGTTTGCCTGTGTGAGTGTTTGTTTGTGTATTGGTGTGTGTGTGTTTGTGGGTGTGTTTGTTTGTGTGTGTGTGTTGGTGTGTGTGTGTTTGTGGGTGTGTTTGTTTGTGTGTGTGTGTGTCTGTCTGTCTGTGTGAGTGTTTGTGTGTGTGTGTCTGTGTATGTGTGTGTCTATGTGTGTGTCTGTGCCTGTGTTTGTGTCTGTGTGTGTCTGTCTGTCTGTGTGTGTGTCTGTGTGTGTGCGTGTGCCTGTGTGTATCTGTGTGTGTGTGTGTGTGTGTGTGTGTGTATGTGCGCGTGTGTTTGTGCCTGTGTATCTGTGTGTGTGTGTGTGTGTGTGTGTGTGTGTGTGTGTGTGTATGTGTGCGTGTGTGTGTATGTGTGCGTGTGTGTGTATGTGTGCGTGTGTGTGTGTGTGTCTGTGTCTGTGTGTGGGTGAAGTACTGACCATCCCCTGTTCTTTTTCAGGTCGGAGGGTGTGCGTTGGTGAGGCACTGGCTAAAGTGGAGCTTTTCCTGTTCTTCACCACCCTGCTGCAGAAGTTCCACTTCCAGGCCCCACCAGGGGTGACCGACCTGGACACTAGCCCGAGAATCGGCTTCGTGACCAACCCAAAACCCCACCGGGTTTGTGCTGTGTCTCGCTGATGGGACCCAGCGACAGGCCCAGTCGGTCTTTCACTGCTGGGTTTATAAAGGTGGGACTCGATTATCCCATCTCTACACTAGCTGTGACACAATCGTTTACTGTTTGCACAAACTGTAATTCCATCAGCTTGTCTCCGAAACACTCTCCCGTGAAGGATAACAATTCCAAGGAACATTTTCTCCAGTTGTATAAAGAAGCTGGAATCCCATTGATAGGCGTGAGTCCACTGACCACTCAATCAATCCAACTCGTTCATGTTGAGAAAACTTTACACACGGAGCATTGACTTAATCAAGCCATCGAAATGCTTTCAAATGGATACATTGCAACTACCGAATGGTTAAGCCTTGTTCTCGAACAATAACCAGCACGTTTCACTGATTCTGAAATCGGGAGACCACCTTACGTTAGTCAGACTCCTACCCAATCACATACAAATCCTCAGGGAGCTGAAAACTCTGTCAGATTAATCTAAATATGGAATAAAGTTAATCATGGATGTGATGATTAAATATCTAATAAATATGCTCTATATCCAATTAGTGCAATGTCATTATTGGAAAATGGAGCTCAAAGTTGGTGGCGTGACAGTACAGTCAGATAGCTCCTGGATATATACTCATTACCGTTTGGTGCTGCCTCATTGCTGACTACGTTACTGATCAAATAGTGAATCAGCAGAGATCCAAGTCCGCATCTGTGCAGAGATATGTGCAGATTTAACACAGAATGTTGCCGTATTGTGATCACAGGGTGAAAGTGAGGACTGTAATGCTGGAGATCAGAGTCAAAGAGTGTGGTGCTGGAAAAGCACAGCAGGTCAGGCAGCATCTGAGGAGCAGGAGAATCGATGTTTGGAGCATCAGTCCTTCATCAGGAATGAGGTTTGTGGCCCAAGGGAGCTCAAGGGGCTGAGAGATAAATGGGAGGGGAGTGGGGTCAAGGAGCAGGGTAGCTGAGAATGTGATAGGTCAATGAAGTTGGGGGTGAAGGTGATAGGTCGGTAGGGAGGATGGAGTGGATTGGTGGGAAGGGAGATGGACAGGGTCGACGGGTGAAGAGGGCAGTGTCCAGTTGGAGGGTTGGATCTGGGATAAGGTGGGGGGGAGGGGAAATGGAAGGTTGGATCTGGGATAAGGTCTGGGGAGGGGAAATGGAAGGTTGGATCTGTGAGAAGGTGGGGGGAGCGGAAATGGAAGGTTGGAAGTGGATAAGGTATGGGATGGGGAAATGGTAGGTTGGATCTGGGATAAGGTGTGGGTAGGGGAAATGGAAGGTTGGATCTGGGATAAGGTGGGGGGAGGGGAAATGGTAGGTTGGATCTGGGATAAGGTATGGGTAGGGGAAATGGAAGGTTGGATCTGCGAGAAGGTGGGGGGAGGGGAAATGGGAGGTTGGATCTGGGATAAGGTGTGGTGAGGGGAAATGGAAGGTTGGATCTGGGATAAGGTGGGGGGAGGGGAAATGGAAGGTTGGATCTGGGATAAGGTGGGGGGAGGGGAAATGGTAGGTTGGATCTGGGATAAGGTATGGGTAGGGGAAATGGAAGGTTGGATCTGGGATAAGGTGGGGGGGAGGGGAAATGGAAGGTTGGATCTGGGATAAGGTGTGGTGAGGGGAAATGGAAGGTTGGATCTGGGATAAGGTGGGGGGAGGGGAAATGGAAGGTTGGATCTGGGATAAGGTGTGGGGAGGAGAAATGGAAGGTTGGATCTGGGATAAGGTGGGGGGAGGGGAAATGGAAGGTTGGATCTGGGATAAGGTGGGGGGAGGGGAAATGGAAGGTTGGATCTGGGATAAGGTGGGGGGAGGGGAAATGGAAGGTTGGATCTGGGATAAGGTGGGGGGAGGGGAAATGGAAGGTTGGATCTGGGATATGCTGATTGTAATACCAGAAAAGTCAGATTCCAGATAGGGACCTACCTTGAAAAATCACAAGTTTGATTTTTTTTTGTGTCCAGTCAGGGACGCCCACTGACAGGTCAGGGACCTGCGGATCTGGGTCCAAATAGAGATGGGGACCCTTAAAAAAAGGAGTCAGGGACTTCAAGGGAGTCGGAGAGTCCCACTAACAGGTCAGGGACTTGCGTAATGAAATATTTCAAATGAGTCGGGGACTCAACTTCAGTCAAATTGGCGTTCTCTAAATTAATTCCCAAATTATTGTGTGAAAGACAAAACAAAGAAAGATCATGATATATTATAAGGAGAATGTCAGGGCTTGAGAATGTCGAGAGTGTTTTGCAGAAACCATTCGTCTAGATGTCCATTGTCAGATTGTTGATTAGTGAAAGCTTTAGCTTGAGATTATCTTCTCTGTTGTATCTACTCGGCTTGGCTTGTCTTGTTTTGCAGCTTTGTCTTGTTTGTCTGCTATAGTTTTGTTCTGTGTGTTTTGGTGTTTGTTCTTTGTTTATGGAATAGAGAGGGTGGTCGCTGCCTTTATCATGTTAAAAAAAAGAAAGCTTTTTTTTTATTTCAAAAATATACTTTATTCATAAATGATTTGATGGTCTGTACATTGGATCATGCCATACATATGTCCATATTTACAAACACAGATTCGACTTTATTCTTGTCCTTTACAATCCTGTGCATTTTTTCAATCTTGTATATATACATATATTTGGCTGAGGCATCAGCAGAGCCCAAAAAAACGTCTGTATGGGCCCCCTGTTCTTCTTTCGGCAGGCCGATCTTACACAGTGGTCTTTCCCCACCGCGCCTTGGCGGCAGCTGCCCCAAGCTTCAGCGCGTCCCTCAACACGTAGTCTTGGACCTTGGAATGTGCCAGTCTGCAACACTCGGTCGGGGTCAACTCCTTCAGCTGGAAGATCAACAGGTTTCGGACCGCCCAGAGAGCGTCCTTCACCGAGTTGATGATCCTCCAGGCGCAGTTAATGTTCGTCTCGGTGTGAGTCCCGGGGAACAGGCCGTAGAGCACGGAGTCCCGCGTCACGGCGCTGCTCGGGACGAACCTCGACAAGCACCACTGCATTCCTCTCCAGACTTCCTCTGCATAGGCACATTCCAGAAGGAGGTGTGTGACAGTCTCGTCCCCCCCGCAGCCACTTCGAGGGCAGCGTGCGGTGCGGCAGAGAGTCCGGGCGTGCATAAAGGATCTCACAGGCAGAGCCCTTCTCACCACCAGCCAAGCCACGTCTTGGTGCTTGTTGGAAAGTTCTGGCGATGAGGCATTCTGCCAAATGGCTTTGACAGTCTGCTCAGGGAACCGCTCGACAGGATCCGCCCTCTCCTTTTCCCGAAGGGTCTCAAGGACGCTACGTGCTGACCACTTCCTGATGGACTTGTGGTCAAAGGTGTTTTTCCTCATAAATTTCTCCACGAAGGACAGGTGATACGGAACGGTCCAACTACTCGGAGCGTTCCGCGGCAGCGAGGCCAGGCCCATCCTTCGCAACACCGGGGACAGGTAGAACCTCAGTACGTAGTGACACTTGGTGTTTGCGTACCGGGGATCCACGCACAGCTTGATGCAGCCACACACAAAGGTGGCCATCAGGGTGAGGGTGGCATTGGGCGTGTTTCTTCCCCCATTGCACCGGTCTTTGTACATAGAGTCTCTTCGGACCCGGTCCATCTTTGATCTCCAAATGAATTGGAAGATGGCCCGGGTGACTGCGGCGGCACAGGTCCTGGGGATAGGCCAGACCTGTGCCACATATAGCAATACTGAGAGTACCTCACACCTGATGACCAGGTTTTTTCCCGCGATGGAGAGCGACCGTTGCCCCCATCTGCCTAGTTTCTGTCTCATCTTCCTGATCCGCTCCTCCCAGGTCTTGGCGCACGCCCCAGCCCCCCCGAACCAAATACCCAGCACCTTCAGGTGGTCAGTCCTGACGGTGAAGGGGATAGAGGATTGGTCGGCCCAGTTCCCGAAGAGCATGGCCTCGCTCTTGCCTCGGTTTACCTTGGCCCCCGAGGCCCGTTCGAACTGGTCGCAGATGCACACGAGTCTGTGCACAGACAGCGGATCCGAGCAGAAAACAGCGACGTCATCCATGTACAGGGAGGCCTTAACCTGCAGGCCCCCGCTGCCAGGAATAGTCACCCCTCTCAGGCTCGCATCCTTCCTGATGGATTCGGCAAATGGCTCTATGCAACACACAAACAAGGCGGGTGAGAGGGGGCATCCCTGCCTGACTCCAGATCTTACAGGGAAGCTATCTGATTCCCACCCATTGATTGAGACTGCACTGACAATGTTGGTGTAGAGCAGTCTGATCCAATTTCCGATTCCCTCCCCAAAGCCCATTTTGGAGAGGACATCCCTCATATATGTATGCGATATCCTGTCAAAGGCTTTCTCCTGGTCCAGGCTGATGAGGCAGGTGTCCACCCCCCTGTCCTGCACGTAGGCGATCGTATCCCTGAGGAGTGCGAGACTCTCAGAGATCTTCCTGCCCGGTACAGCACAGGTTTGGTCCGGGTGGATCACCGATCCCAGAGCAGACCTGACCCGGTTGGCGATGACCTTTGACAGGATTTTGTAGTCTGCATTTAACAGTGAGATCGGTCTCCAATTTCTAATTTCCTCCCTCTCCCCCTTCCGCTTGTAGACGAGGGTGATGATGCCTTTCCTCATGGATTCACTCATGGTACCTGCCCGGAGCATACTGACATACACCTCCAGCAGGTCCTGGCCGATCAAGTCCCAAAGAGCGGAATAAACCTCGACCGGTAAGCCGTCGCTTCCGGGAGTTTTATTCTTTTCGAAGGACTCGAGGGCCTTGGTCAGTTCATCCAGAGATAGCGGCTGGTCCAGCCTCTCTCGTGTTCCGTCATCTAGGACCTCCGTGATAGAGGACAGGAACGACTGGGAGGCCGCGCTGTCGGTCGGCTTCGAGTCATACAGGCTGGCGTAGAAGGATTTGCTGATCCTCATGACGTCAGCCTGAGATGACGTTACCGAGCCATCTTCTTTCTTCAGGCTGCTGAGCACGGAGCTCTCTTTGTGCACCTTCTGGAAGAAGAAACGTGAGCACGTCTCGTCCTGCTCCACCGAGCGGACCCTGGACCGGAAGATTATCCTGGAGGCCTCCGAGGCGAAGAGCGAGGCTTGCTGGCCCTTCACCTCCTTGAGGTCCTCCGTGACATCCACCCCCATCGTCTGCAGCAGGAGCAGGTTCTGCATACTTTCCTGGAGCTGGGACAGTTTTCCCCGCCTCTCTCTCGCCTCCTGGACACCTTTGAGGATAAAGAACCTCTTGATGTTCCCTTTTACCGTTTCCCACCAGTCCGCTGGAGACTCAAAGAGGGGCTTCACGGTTCTCCAACCTGCGTAATCCCTCTTGAGCTCTTCGATGTTTCCCGGGGTCAACAGCTTAGTGTTCAGTTTCCACGTTCCCTTGCCCGCCCGCTGTTCGTCCTGTAGGTGACAGTCGGCCAGCAGGAGGCAGTGGTCAGAGAAGAACACCGGCTTGACGTCGGTGGATCTGACCGAGAGCGTTCGGGACACAAACAGGTAATCTATCCTTGAGCAGATAGACCCGTCTGCCCGTGACCAGGTGCATCTACGCTGCGCTCCATCTGCAGGGGTGCTGAAGACATCGTGCAGCTTGGCATCTTTTACCGTGTCCATCAGGGCTCTGAACGTGGCATCCAGTTTAGAAGAATAAGTGGACAGAGCTGAATATAAGAGAGGATGGTGTAAGACGTGCAGCATATCTGTCCATATAGATGCACGGTATATAGAAAGCCGTATGAAGCACAGAAATGAGCGCCCTCTGCTGAATGTTCTGTTTTTTGTTTGTAAATCAGGGGAGAGCGCGAACGCAGTCCCCCACTACCACAAATTTTGCAGTCGAGTATCCCGCATTTGGGGACATCGCAGGCGTCAGCACACCCGAAGTGCAATGGGATAGCCTCGTCCTGGGAGAACCTTTTTTTTTTTTTATTTCAAAATATACTTTATTCATGTAAATAAATCTTTGTTACTTGTACAATTTTCCATGTCATTCATAGTTATATACATTGCATTTCTTAACATTACAAAGAACAAATTGAATTAATCAAATTCACACTTATCCTATTAACAGTTACATTAATTAATTATCCAGTCTCTTGGTATTTGGCTGTGGCTTCAGCGGAACCCACCTACTGAGTGGGTGCCCTGCAAATGAGACTTCTTTAACCCCCAGCTTATGGGGTTACCATTGTCCATATGACTGTCCTGTCTCTGGGGTGGCTGTCTACATCCCCAAGGTAAGCACGAACTGCTGGACCTTCGCTGGGCTGAGGTAGCTATCCAGCTCCTCACTGGGGTCATTTACCCGCTCTGGTGTCATTGAGCCAGGGCAAGGGTCCTCACTGTCCAGTTCTGTGTCTGACAGTGGGACTGTCAGAGGATCGCAGCTCTCGGTTGCCTGTAGTTGTGGGGCAGTGGGTACCTCCTGGTTCTCACTGGGTGGAGGGTGGACTTCGGGGGGTCCGTTGTTTCCTGGTTGAGAGGAAATGCCCTCCTCTTTACCGACGGCGCTCTGTCTCTTCTTCTGGTGGTGATGACCTTCTGTGCGTCCATCTTCCCCCTCCGAAGAGCTGGCCGTCCCTCCCTCGTGCAGCTGTCTTTTCCCCCTTTGCTGCGAGGCTTTGGGGGCCTGGCAAGATTTCCTCTTCCTGTTTTTAACAGGTATCCACTCCTCCGCCTGCTTGATTACCTCCTCCTCCTCCATTTCTTCCATCTGCCCGGCTAGAGCTAGGATCAGCTGCTGTGTCTCTCCGCTGGCTGCCGCCTCCTCTACTCCAGCCTGTTCTTCTTTCTGGGTGCTACCAGACTCCGTTTCCTTGCTCTCCGGGTGGACCTTACTGGTCTTTGGGGGTCCACGGCTCACATTGCCACCTCCAGCCATCTGTGCGTAAGTGGGGCCCCCACGTCTTGGGCAGGTCTTATACATGTGGCCCACCTCTCCGCACAGGTTGCAGCTCTTGTCTTCCTGACAGTCCTTCGTCAAGTGACCCTCCTGTTTGCAGTTCCTGCAGATGGTCACTTTGCAATCCGCCGCCACGTGTCCCGACTTCCCGCAGGTTCGGCACACTTTCGGCTGCCCTGCATATGTCAGGTAGCCTCTGCTCCCTCCGGATAGTGGGAACATCCTCCACCCACCCACCCACCCACCCTCGTCCTGGGAGAACCACCTTGGTGATCATGGTATCTCCCCTGCCAGGTAAGTATGCTTAATACTCGCACTCGCTCAAACCCAACAACAGCCCATAGCTCTTACACTCACACTAACTGCATTTTCGGAAATCGAAAATTCACCTGCCTGAGGTTCCCTGTCTGCACAACAGCGCCATTTCTCACCTGGATCAAAGAACACCCGGAGAAAAGCTCATGTTTCACTGAATACTACACTCACTGGGCACCCGGAGAAGCTGCACTAATTTGCATTTCTTTCGGAAACGAGAACGCCCCGCCCCCTTCAGACTGACTCCTCTTTCACCAAAACAAAGCCCCACAAATCTCTCAGACACCTGAAGCACTCTGTTATCAAACACTGTTTACGTAATGTTAGGTGAACGCGAATAAAAGCAATTTTTAAGCTTTGCTGGTGAAACTTGAAAGATATTTTGCCATCACTTTTTCCTAATCCCTACAAACTGAACAAATCTTCTTTTGTGAAACTGCAGCTTTGCAATCTCCCACCCTCTGTGTTCCACCATGTAAATCAATTCCTTCAGGAGACCTCACGGTTAAGATTAAGGATTCCAGGGACAAGGAAATATTTCTCAATGTTGTTTGGATGTGACATTAAACTGAGAGCACCACCTTTTCTGGATACACATTCTTTAACACCCTCTGGTGTGAAAGAAACAGGCCCGTGATTCAAATGTAAATATCATTTTTAATGTAAATATCATTTTTATACATACATATCCTATGTTCCAGCGGCTGATGTCCTGACCTTCCTGGGAAGGTACGTCCAAGTTGAGGGAGAAGCCACTGATGTGATCGACCCCATTGGGATCTGGACCAGTAAGCGGCAGGTCAGGGTAACTCTGAGGGCCGATGACAGTGGGAACATCCTCCACCCACCCTCGAGCTTCGCAATTGGAGGGAGCAGAGGCTACCTGACATATGCAGGGCAGCCGAAAGTGTGCCGAACCTGTGGGAAGTCGGGACACGTGGCGGTGGATTGCAAAGTGACCATCTGCAGGAACTGCAAACAGGAGGGTCACCTGACTAAGGACTGTCAGGAAGAAAAGAGCTGCAACCTGTGCGGAGAGGCGGGCCACATGTCCAAGACCTGTCCAAGACGGGGGGGCCCCCACTTACGCACAGATGGCTGGAGGTGGCAATGTGACCCGTGGACCCCCAAAGACCAGTAAGGTCCACCCGGACAGTAGGGAAACGGAGTCTGGTGGCACCCAGAAAGAAGAACAGGCTGGAGTGGAGGAGGCGGCAGCCAGCGGAGAGACACAGCAGCTGATCTTAGCTCTAGCCGGGCAGATGGAAGAAATGGAGGAGGAGGAGGTAATCAAGCAGGCAGAGGAGTGGACACCTGTTAAAAACAGGAAGAGGAAATCTTGCCAGGCCCCCAAAGCCTCCCAGCAAAGGGGGAAAAGACAGCTGCACGAGGGAAGGACGGCCAGCTCTTCGGAGGGGGAAGCTGGACGCAAAGAAGGTCATCACCACCAGAAGAAGAGACAGAGCGCCGTCGGTAAATAGGAGGGCATTTCCTCCCAACCAGGAGACAATAGACCCCCTGAAGTCACTCTCCACCCAGTGAGAACCAGGGGGTACCCACTGCCCCACAACTACAGGCAACCGAGAGCTGTGATCCTCTGACAGTCCCATTGTCAGACACAGAACTGGACAGGGAGGACCCTTGCCTTGGCTCAATGATGCCAGAGCGGGTAAATGACCCCAGTGAGGAGCTGGATAGCTACCTCAGCCCAGCGAAGGTCCAGCAGTTCGTGCTTACCTTGGGGATGTAGACAAGTCACCCCAGACACAGGACAGTCAAATGGACAATGGTAACTCCATAAACTGGGGGTTAAAGAAATTTCATTTGCTTTCATATAACAGGGCACCCACTCAGTAGGTGGGTTCCACTGAAGCCACAGCCAAATACCAAGAGACTGGATAGTTAATAAAGGTAACTGTTAATAGGATAACTGTAAATTATATCAATTCAATTTGTTCTTTGTAATGTTAAGACATGCAATGTATATAACTATGAACGACATGGAAAATTGTACAAGTACCAAAGATTTATTTACATGAATAAAGTATATTTTGAAATAAAAAAAGTAAATATCATTTTTATATGTCTCTGATTTACTCGCTTACTTCCAGCCTAGTATAAATACCTTCTCTCAGCCTAGTATAAATACCATCCTATTTCTTCCTTTTTTTTAGCTTTGACAAGGGGTCAGTTAGACTCAAAATATCAGCTCTCTTTTCTCTCCTTCAGATGCTGCCAGACCTGCTGAGATTTTCCAGCATTTTCTCTTTTGATTTCAGATTCCAGCATCCGCAGTAATTTGCTTTTATTTATAAACATTGGAGTTTTACTCTCATCAACAAACCAACAAATGCCCTTCATCAGGAATAGAGGCAGGAAGCTTGCAGAGTGGAGAGATAAATGAGAGGGGGTGGGGGTGGGGAGAAAGTAGCAGAGTAGAATAGGTGAAGGGGGATGGGGTGGGGAGGTAGGTCAGAGGGGAGGGTGGGGGAAGGTAGCAAAGAGTACAATAGGTGAATGGAGATGGGGATGGGGGGGTGATAGGTCAGAGAGGAGGGTGGAGTGGGTAGGTGGGAAGGAAGATTGGCTGGTAGGACAGGTCATGGGGACGGTGCTGAGCTGGAAGGTTGGAACTGGGGTGAGGTGTGGGAAGGGGATATGAGGAAACTGGTGAAGTTCACATTGGTGTCCTGGGGTTGAAACTCTGGACGTGGCGTCCAGTTTACTGTTCCCATCCACCCCCTCCCCACCCCCCCACCCCTGCCGGATCGTCCATCTGCATCAATGATACAGTTGAAGTCTCCGGCCAGAATGACCAGCCTGGACGTAGCCAGCAACAGTGGAAGCTGCTGCAGATGGCCAACCGTTCACTCTTTCCCACTGGGGCGTACACATTAATCAGTCTCAGGGGAACATTCCTCTACATGATGTCCACGACGAGGAGGCACCCGCCCACCACCTCCTCAACCTCAGAGATGGTGAAGTTGCCTCCTCGCAGCAGGATACCCAGGCCGGAGGCGAGGCTATCGTTGCCCCCTGACCAAACTGACGGCCCATGGGCCCACAAGCTCGACCATCTCCTGTAACTGCTGAGGTGCGGTATCCCACACTCCTGCAGGAACAGGACATCGGCTTTAACATTGGCCACGAAGGCCATCGTAGAAACACATCGCGTGGCCGATTTGATGCTATGCACATTGATGCTGGCAATTTTTAACCCCATTTTAACAGTTTACGAGGTGAACAGTGTCCATTTGCTGGTGGTCTTGCCCCTCTGGGGAAGCTGTGTGCATCCCCGTGGTGACGGCAAACTGCTGGACCCTCCCAGGGCTGAGGTAGCTGTCCGGCTCCACGCTGGAGTCATTTCCCCGCTCTGGTGTCTTCGGGTCGGGCCCAGGGTCCACATAGTCTAGTCCAGTTCTCCATCTGACAGCGGGGCTGTATCAGGACCGCTGCTCCCAGTTACCTGGAGCTGTGGGCCGGTGGGTACCTCTTGGTTCTCACCAGGTCGGGGGAGGCCTTTACCCATCCCCTCAGAGGGATCGTCTTTTCCTGCTTTGCCCTCCTTTTTCCTCACGGCGCTCTGCCTCTTCCTCTGGTGATGACCCTCCATGCTCCCGTCCTCACCGTCGGAAGAGCTGCCTGTATCCTCGTCGTGTAGGTGTCGCTTCCCCCTTCGTTGGGTGGCTTTGGGAGGTTTCCTCTTCCTGTTTTTGACAGTAATCCAATCCTCTGCTTCCTTTGATCCCTCCTCTTCCATTTCCTCCGTCTGTCTTGAAGGAGCTTGGATCGGCTGCTGCATCTCCCCGCTGTCTGCCGCCTGCTCTGCTACAGCCTGCCCTTCCTTCTGGGTGCCTCCAGACACCGTCCCCGTGCTGGTTTGTGGTACCTTGCTGGTCTTAGGTGGTCCACGGCTCGTGTTGCCACCTCCGGCCATCTGTGTGTAGGTGGTGGCCCCTCGTCTTGGGCAGGCCTTGTACATGTGACCCGCCTCTCCACACAGATTACAGTTCTTGGCTTCCTTACATTCCTTGGTCGGGTGGCCTTCCTGCTTGCAGTTTCGGCAGACGGTCACCTTACAATCCGCCGTCATGTGGCCTGGCCTCCCGCAGGTTCGGCACACTTTCGGCAACCCTGCGTATGTCAGGAAACGTCTGCTTCCTCCGATGGCAAAGCTGGAGGGTGGGTGGAGGATGTTCCCACTGGCATCGACCCTCAGGGTTACCCTGACCTGTCGTTTGCTCAGGAGATGTTCTGAGGTGCAGGTTCCGATCCCATTGTGACAGATGCTGGAATTTGAATCCTAAGAGATCAGGAATTAGCTGTCTTTAAAGTTTAGAGTTTTAGGTATCGTTGGTAAAAGGGACGATGGCAATACTGCGAGTAAATGGTAACTGTTCAATCAGCCATGGCTACATTAAATGGTGGGATAAATGGTCTGCTGTCCCTGTGTTCCTGGGGATGAGAGGTGGTAATCAAAACAGGAGCAGGTTTGTGAGGTGTACTGATAATAACGTAGGAGAATGTGAGGACTGCAGATGCTGGAGAGTCAGAGTTGAAGAGTGTGGTGCTGGAAAAGTACAGCCGGTCAGGCAGCATCCGAGGGGCAGGAGAGTCGACGTTTCAGGCATAAGCCCTTCATGAGGAAGGGCTTTTCACTTGTTTTTGGGCTGGACCTTCAACCGGCCCTAATGTGCAGTGCAGGGGCTACTCCAGCAGAGGGAGGCAGTGATCCATCTGCTGGGGTCTGTGGAGCTGACCGTTTTCCAGCATTAAGGAAGATATTCACCCCAGCTGCCTGCACAGTTACAATGGTCCCCTCACAAGATAGCAACAGTAGACCATTCAGCCTGTAGATGCTGCCCCACCGCTCATTTAGGTCATGGTTTTTCATCATTTATATCAGTGATGTGGATGTGAATACAGGAGATATGGTTAGTAAGTTTGCTGATGACGCTAAAATTGGTGGATCCTGTCTCTCTCTTTCTTTCTCTCTATCCCACCCCCTCCCCTGGTTTACAATCCATAGAGAAGACAATTCTGTATTTGTCCAGCAGAGGGAGAATCCTTGAGGGTGTGAGTGAACATCTGCCATTTTGCTCTGTCCAGTCCCATGTTTATTGAGCTTTCGTTCACTCACCCCACAGATACCCCTTCCAATCATCACTGCCCCCCTTTCACATTGTTCCATACCGCAGTAACTGCCACGTGATTGTCCCTATCCGACATAATTCCTACAATGACCTGCAATTCTCTCCACACGTACAATTTTCTCTCTGCCATTTATTACCTCCCCATGAATGCCACTTCTGCATTTTCCTTCACTCAAGCAGTTTTTCCGAGCCCCTGTTTCGAAATACCACTGAGGTCCGAGACCTGGGAAAAGTAACGTCAAATACAGTGTGTGCAGGAGATCTGCTGCAAACATCGGGGTCGGGGTGGAGAAACTCAGCAGATCTGGCAGCAAGGAGAAAGTGAGGACTGCAGATGCTGGAGATCAGAGTCGAGAGTGTGGTGCTGGAAAAGCACAGCCGGTCAGGCAGCATCTGAGGAGCAGGAGAGTCAACGTTTCGAGCATAAGACCTTCATCAGGAACGAGAAGGGGTGCCCAAGGGGTCTGAGAGATAAATGGGAGAGTGGGTGCGGCTGGGGGGAAGGCAGCTGGGAATGCGATAGGTCGATGAAGGGGGAGGGTGAAGGTGACAGAGTGGAGGGTGGAACCGATAGGTGGAAAGGAAGATGGACAGGTGTGACACTGTTGAAGAAGGGTGGTAAAGACAAGCCAGGGAACTATAGACCGGTGATCCTGACCTCGGTGGTGGGCAAGTTGTTGGAGGGAATCCTGAGGGACAGGATGTACATGTATTTGGAAAGGCAAGGTCTGATTCGGGATAGTCAACACGGATTTGTGCGTGGGAAACCATGTCTCACAAACTTGATTGAGTTTTTTGAAGAAGTAACAAAGAAGGTTGATGAGGGCAGAGCAGTAGATGTGATCTATATGGACTTCAGTAAGGCGTTCGACAAGGTTCCCCATGGGAGACTGATTAGCAAGGTTAGATCTCATGGAATACAGGGAGAACTGGCCATTCAGATACAGAACTGGCTCAAAGGTAGAAGACAGAGGGTGATGGTTGAGGGTTGTTTCTCAGACTGAAGGCGTGTGACCAGTGGAGTGCCACAAGGATCGGTGCTGGGCCCTCTACTTTTTGTCATTTACATAAATGATTTGGATGCGAGCATAGGAGGTACGGTTAGTAAGTTTGCAGATGATACCAAAATTGGAGGTATAGTGGACAACGAAGAGGGTTACATCAGATTACATCAAGATCTGGATCAGACGGGCCAATGGGCTGAGAAGTGGCAGATGGAGTTTAATTCAGATAAATGCGAGATGCTGTATTTTGTGAAAGCAAATCTTAATGGTAAGGTCCTAGGGAGTGTTGCTGAACAAAGAGACCTTGGAGTGCAGGTGCATAGCTCCTTGAAACTGGAGTCACAGGTAGATAGGATAGTGAAGAAGGCATTTGGTATGCTTTCCTTTATTGGTCACGGTATTGAGTACAGGAGTTGGGAGGTCATGTTGCAGCTGTATAGGACATTGGTTAGGCCACAGTTGGAATATTGTGTGCAATTCTGGTCTCCTTCCTATCAGAAAGATGTTGTGAAACTTGAAAGGGTTCAGAAAGATTTACAAGGATCTTGCCAGGGTTGGAGGATTTGAGCTACAGGGAGAGGCTGAACAAGCTGGGGCTGTTTTCCCTGGAGCGTCAGAGGCTGAGGGGTGACCTTATTGAGGTTTATAAAATCATGAGGGACATGGATAGGATAAATAGACAAATTCTTTTCCCTGGGGTTGGGGAGTCCAGAACTAGAGGGCATAGGTTTAGGGTGAGAGGGGAATGATATGAAAGAAACCTAAGGGGCAACTTTTTCATGCAGAGGGTGGTACGTGTATGGAATGAGCTGCCAGAGAATGTGGTGGAGGCTGGTACAATTGCGACATTTAAGAGGCATTTGGATGTGTATATTTGGATAGGAAAGGTTTGGAGGGCTATGGGTCGGGCACTGGCAGGTGGGACTAGATTGGGTTGGGATATCTGGTCGGCATGGACGGGTTGGACCGAAGGGTCTGTTTCCATGCTGTACATCTCTATGACTCTATGACTCTATGACAGTGCAAGAGGGAGGTGCCGAGTTGGAAAGTTGGATCTGGAATTGGAGGGGAAATATGGAAACTGGTGAAATCGACATTGATTCCGTGTGGTTGGAGGGTCCCAAGGCAGAAGATGAGGCATTCTGCCTCCAGGCGTCGGGTGGCCAGAATCTGGTGGTGGAGGAGGCCCAGGACTTGCAAGTCCTTGCGGGAGTGGGAGGGGGAGTTGAAGTGGTCGACCACAGGGACGTGGTGTTGTTTGGTGCAGGTGTCCCAGAGATGTTCCATGAAACATTCCGCAAATTGGCGTTCTATCTCCCCAATATGGAGGAGACCGCTTCGGGAGCAACGGACACAATAGATGATGTGTGTTTGGAAGTGCAGGTAAATCTCTGTTGTATGCGGAAGGATCCTTTGGGCCCTTGGACAGGGGTGAGGGGGGGGGTGTCGGCGCAGATTTTGCACTTCGTGTGGTGGCAAGGGAGGGTGCTGGGTGTGAAGGGTGGGTTGGTGTTGGGGTCGTGGACCTAACAAGGGAGTCACAGAGGGTATGGAACGGGCAGTGAATGGTGGGCCCAGCCATCAATGCCCACATCCCATGAGAGAGTGAAATAAAATTGAGACTAAGAGGTATCCAATTTAAAAAAGGAATGAGGGGGAAGTGCTTCCATCAAAGTGTTGTGAGTTCATTCGCCCAGAGTGTGGTGGATGCCAGGACATTGATTCACGTTAAGGAGGAGATAGACAGATGTTTAATTAGTGATGGGTTGAAGGGATATGGAGAGTGGGCAGGAAAGTGGAGTTGAAGCCTAAGATGAGTTCAGCCTTAGTCATATTAAATCAAGGGGTTTAATTGGTCAGTCCCATTCCCACTTCTTGTGTTCCTACATTGTTATGTAAGTGAGATGCCTTCAGCAATAGCAGTAGAAGGTGACATGGAAGGGAGAGAAAGACAGTGGAGATCGAGGGGCAGCACGGTGGCTCAGTGGTTAGCACAGCTGCCTCACAACAGCAGGGACCCAGGTTCAATCCCACCCTCGGGCAACTGTCTGTGTGGAGTTTGCACATTCTCCCCGTGTCTGAGTGGGTTTCCTCCAGGTGCTCCAGTTTCCTCCCACAGTCCAAAGATGTGCACCTTAGGTGGATTGCCCATTGTGTCCAGGGATGTGCAGGTTCGGTGGATTGGCACGGTAAATTGCCCAGAGTGTTCAAGGCTGTGGGTTAGGGTGGATTGGCCTGTGTTAAATCGTCCACAGTATCTAGGGATGTGCAGGATGGTGCATTAGCCACGAGGCGAGCAGGGTTAGGGTTGAAGATGGATGTGGGTAGGATGCTCTTTGGAGGGTTTAGATTAGATTACTTTAGATTACTTACAGTGTGGAAACAGGCCCTTCGGCCCAACAAGTCCACACCGCCCCGCCGAAGCGCAACCCACCCATACCCCTACATCTACTCCTTACCTAACACTACGGGCAATTTAGCATGGCCAATTCACCTGACCTGCACATCTTTGGAGTGTGGGAGGAAACCAGAGCACCCGGAGGAAACCCACACAGACACGGGGAGAATGTGCAAACTCCACACAGAGAGTCGCCTGAGATGGGAATTGAACCCGGGTCTCTGGCGCTGTGAGGCAGCAGTGCTAACCACTGTGCCACCGTGCCGCCCACAGGTTGGTGTGGACCTGTTGGGCCGAATGGCCTGTCACACACTGTGGGGATTCTATCTCTTCCCTAAATGCACAAAGATTAATCTTGGTCTGCCCCATTCCCGGGGATGCTGTGAGTTGCAATCAGAGATCTGTTTAAGTGACAGACCCAGGGATACAAAGGTGTTCAAAAAGGCAGCATGAATTCTTGATCATGTGGCCTCTCAGTGTTATGAGCCTGTGTAACAGAGGTAAAGTACAAACCTGCTCATCTCCATGCTCTGACTCAAAACAGCAAGCAACCAGCCACCAGTCCAGGCCCCACACTCTGGGCACTATTCATAGAGTAGAATCCTCACAGGACGGAAACAGGCCATTCAGCCCAACAAGTCCACACTGACCCTCTGAAGAGTAACCCACCCTATTACTCTACATTTACCCCTGACTCATGCACCTAACCACATCCCTGAACACTGTGGGGTAATTGAGCACAGCCAATTCAGCCTAACCTGCACATCTTTGGATCGTGGGAGGAAACCCACACAGACACAGGGAGACTGTGCAAATTCCACACAGACAATCGCCCGAGTCTGGGATCGAACCCGGGTCCCTGACGCTGTGAGGCAGCATGCTAACCACAGGACCATCGTGCTGCAGACTCAGGGGTGGGTCTACAGAACTGTCTGCCCCAGGCTGGGACTAGCCCACATACAAAACAAGTCGTGGCTCTATTTTGGTGTCCAATAAGAAACAATTTTCCTTTCCAGCTGTGACTCCTCAATTATTACAGAGAGCAAAATGGGCTGTTGCAGATTAACAATTCACTTCAGTGTAGGTGTTGGAGATCATGTTGTGGTTGTACAGGACCTTGGGTAGGGCCCTTTTGGAATACTGTATTCAGTTCGGGTCTCCCTGTTATAGGAAGGATGTTGTGAAACTTGAAAGGGTTCAGAAAAGATTTACAAGGATGTTGCGAGGGTTATTTGAGCTACAGGGAGAGGCTGAACAGGCTGGGGCTGTTTTCCCTGGAGTATCGAGGCTGAGGGGTGACTTTATAGGGGTTTACAAAAACCATGAAGGATATGGAGAGGGTGAACAGCCAATGTCATTTCCGCAAGGTAGGGAGTCTAAAACGCGAGGGGTTTAGGTTTAATCTGAGAGGGGCAAGATTTAAAAGGGACTTCAGGGACAATTTTTTCACATGGAGACTGTTGAGTGTATGGAATGAGCTGCCAGAGGAAGTGGTGGAGGTTGGAACAATTACAACATTTAAAAGGCATCTGGATGGGTATATGAATAGGAAGGGTTTGGAGGGATATGGGCCAAGTGCTGGCAAATGGGCCTAGATTAGGTTGGGATATCTGGTCAGCATGGACAAGGTGGACTGAACGGCCTGTTTCCGTGCTGTACATCTCTATGACTGTACGACTCTAATAGCGAACATGGTTAAACCTTTCAGTTATTCAAATTAATCTGACAGTTTTTGCACAATTAGGTTTCTATGGAACTAGACCGACCAGTCTGACTAGGCTGTGTGAAACCTGCCAAACAAACAATTCAGAGAGACATGCGAATTATTGCAAGATTCGGGAACATGGTTTAATCATTCAGTCATTGCAAAGCATCAGTTCAAATAACTCAATGAATGTAATGCTCCAAAAAGCAAGGATTTTCTCGAAATGAATCAGTCACACAGGTTTGGAATGGGGTCTGAGTTAATTTGCAAAGAGCATTCAAACCCTCAATGAAATGTCTGCCTCCTTTTGTAATGGGAGAACAGTCTCAGTTGATTCCTCAGAAACATTATCCTTACAGAAGTGAAGGTGGGACGATATAGATTTGTATGAAGAGTAAATGATTGTGTGCCAAGTCAGATAGAGACAGGGTAATCCGGTTCTGGTGCTGCCTCACACTTGGTGCTGCAGCTCCCTCCTTTAGAAACCCAGCAGTGAAAGACCGACTGGGCCTGTCGCTGGGTCCCATCAGCGAGACACAGCACAAACCCGGTGGGGTTTTGGGTTGGACACTAAGCCGATTCTCGGGCTAGTGTCCAGGTGGGTCACCCCTGGTGGGGCCTGGAAGTGGAACTTCTGCAGCAGGGTGGTAAAGAACAGGAAAAGCTCCACTTTAGCCAGTGCCTCACCAACGCACACCCTCCGACCTGAAAAAGAACAGGGAACGGTCAGTACTTCACCCACACACACATATACACACACACACACACAGACACACACACATACACACACACACAGACACACACAGACACACAGACACTCAAACACAGACACACACACACACAGACACTCACACACACACAGACACACACGCACACACATACAGACACACAGAGACTCACACACAGATAGACACACAGACGCACACACACAAACACACACACAGACACGCAGACACACACACAGATACACACACACAGACACACACACACAGACACACAGACACACACACAGATACACACACACAGACACACATACACTCACACACAAACACAGACACACTCACACACACAAACACACACACTCACACACAGAGACACACACAGAGACACACACAGACACACCAATACACACAGACATGCAGACACACACACAGATACACACACACAGACACACACACACAGACACTCACACACAGACACACCAAGACACACAGACACACACAAACACACACACAGACACTCACACACACAGACACACTCACAGACACACAGGCACATACACACAGACACACCAATACACACAGACAGACACACACTCACACACAAACATACACACTCACACACAGACACACACACAGACCACACACACAGAGACAATCATACACACACAGACTCAGATCACACACACAGACACACACACACACTTACACATACAGATTCACACACACAGATACATACAGGCACTCACACACACAGACACACACACAGACACTCACACACACAGACACACTCACACATACACACAGACACACACACAGACATTCACATAGACAAACACACAGACACTCACACACACTCACAGACACACATACAGACACATACACACACACACAAACACACACAGACACACACACACTTACACACACACTCACACACGTACACTCACACAGACACACACACCAATACACACAGACCCACACTGAACCCCCCCCCACACACACACCACTCACACACAAACAGATACACAAACACACATACACACGCACAGACACATACACACACACACACACACACACACACACACACACAGTCCGTTCATAGACCACCATCTTCCAAACCCCCATCGCTGAAACCATCCCAATGGTCACCAACTGCAAGCAATTCCATTCCCACAGTGTGTCTCTCCATCCCCGTACTGACAGAACTCAAACAGCTGGGAGTACATTTGGCCCTTCAAGCTCTTTGCTCATTTAATAAGAACCTGGCTGATCTGCTCCCTCCACCCCACCTTCCCAAACCTTCCCCATTCCTATCCATTTAACTCAGATCCAATAACTTGGTCCTGAATCTACTCAATGACTGAACATCCACAGACCCTCAGGGCAGGGAATTCCAAAGACACACCCCAGTCTGAGTGAGAGAACATTGTCCTTCTCCCCATCCGAAATGGACACTCCTTTACTGTGAGGCTGTTCATTGAACAGAAAGGATGGAGTTTAATTCAGATAAATGCGAGGTGCTGCGTTTTGGGAAAGCAAATCTTAGCAGGACTTATACACTTATACACTTAAGGTCCTAGGGAGTGTTGTTGAACAAAGAGACCTTGGAGTGCAGGTTCATAACTCCTTGAAAGTGGAGTCGCAGGTAGATGGGATAGTGAAGAAGGCGCTTGGTATACTTTCCTTTATTGGTCAGAGTATTGAGTACAGGAGTTGGGAGGTCATGTTGTGGCTGCACAGGACCTTGGTGAGGCCACTGTTGGAATATTGCATGTAATTCTGGTCTCCTTCCTATCGGAAAGATGTTGTGAAATTTGAAAGGGTTCCGAAAAGATTTACAAGGATGTTGCCAGAATTGGAGGGTTTGAGCTATAGGGAGAGGCTGAATAGGCTGGGGCTGTTTTCCCAGGAGCGTCGGAGGCTGAGGGGTGACCTTATAGAGGTTTAAAAATTCTGAGGGGCTTGGATAGGATAAATAGGCAAAGTCTTTTCCCTGGGGTCGGGGAGTTCAGAACTAGAGGGCATAGGTTTAGGGTGAGAGGGGAAAGATATAAAAGAGACCTAAGGGGCAACTTTTTCACCCAGAGGGTGGTAAGTGCATGGAATGAGCTGCCAGATGATATGTTGGAGGCTGGTACAATTGCAACATTTAAGAAGCATTTGGATGGGTATATGAATAGGAAGGGTTTGGAGGGACATTGGCCAGGTGCTGGCAGGTGGGATTAGATTGGGTTGGGATATCTGGTCGGCATGGACGGGTTGGACCGAAGGGTCTGTTTCCATGCTGTACATCTCTATGACTCTATGACACATCCCCTCTCCAGGGCCTGAAGAATTATCCATATTTCAATGTCTTTAAGGAATAGAGCACCGAGACCCTGTTCCAGGAGTCAGCTCAGTGACTCTCTCTAAGGTAACCTTACCCTTCCTTGGGTGGAGAGACCAAAACTGTGACTGAGTGTGGTCCCACCAAACCCCTATGGGATCGCAGGACCTGTGGCACCTCCTGAGCTGAATTAATTGACATTACTGGTCATAGCCTTCGTATTTAACTTCCCTTTTCTTTATTCACTCATGGAACATGAACGTCACTGGCTGGGCCCAGCACTTACTGCCCATTCCCGATTTGTCCCGTTGAGAAGGTGATGGTGAACTGGCTTCTTGAAACTCTCCAGTCCCTCCGAGCCACTCACCATCCTGACCGTAAGACCACGAGAAATAAGAACTGGAGCAGACCATTCGGCCCCTCGAGACTGTTCTGCCATTCAATGGGATTATGGTTCATCCCACATTCTTCACATCCACTGTCCTACCCTTTCCATCTCCCCATTCCTTCAGTGTCACTGGCTCAGGATCGTGGAGTTCCCTCCGTAACAGCATTTGTCTACAGCACACGGACTGCAGCGGGTCAAGACACCAGCTAACCACCACCTTCTCAAGGGGTGACTCGGGGAACGGGCAATAAATACTGGGCCCAGCCAGTGACACCCACAGACCATGGATGAAGTAAGAGCCAAATGGGGGAGCTCAACCCATTGGGAAATTTTGGAACTCGCTCCCAGTTCAAATCAGAGCTGGCTCTCCACAGTCAGTTGCCTCACTTCAGAAATGGGAATATTTTAGTAACAGAACACACGGCCCCTTTTCCAACCGGTTACCTGCAGAGAAAGGCATGAAGGCTTCTCTCTTCACAAAATTCCCATCAGCATCCAGGAAGTGAGCCGGGTTAAACTGGTGGGGCTTTTCCCATTGGGTTTTATCGTACAGCACCGAGGTCAGTAAAGGAATAACGTACGTTCCCTGAAAAACACGGAAAGCCATTCTGAATGTGTTACTGTGCCTGTGTTTAATGGAGAGTGAGTCATGCAGGATGTGGAAAACCCAGTTTTCTCCCTGATCCTGTTAGTTTCACTAGACACCTCGGATTATAACCGGCTCCATCTTGTTGTCAAATGTAACGGCACATCCCCACGATTAAAGAAACTCAATTCCTAAAATCCAAATTGCTGCTTGGCCTGCAGTGGGACATATTTACTGGCAGTCGAGGCTGGGTAGATTAGTGCACAGGGCCCTGCTGCTTGCTGACAGAAGGAACACGTAAACAGATTGTACTGTTCAACTCAATAAAATAGGTGACTGCCTCTCTCCAGTTCACCCTTCAGGGTAATCATAGTCAACCTGCCCAGTTTTAAACTTAAACAGACCTTGGAAGTTAAGCGCCAGTCATCATTAACTGGTGCATTTGCTTTAGCCTCTGCTAATCAGAGTCTACTGGCCAACCAATCAGCACTCTCCTCTCATTCATTAACAATAATGTTACCCTTTTCATTGGCATCGTCCTGATGAGTGCAAAGTGTTTGTAACAGGATTGAGAGTCAGACGGCGCATTTTAACCACATTTTGAAAAAAGCATGTGTGAGGTGCGATTTGACGCATTTTAAAAAACACAAGTGTGAGGTGAGATTTAAAATCAAACCTCTTCCCACAGTTAGTGACTGGGTTTGGAATGTAGTACGGTCAAGGCAGGGTCACATGAGGCATTCAGGAGAGCACTTGATGATTATTTCAATAGGACCAATGGCTTATGGGGGAAAGGCAGACGTTTGGTTCTGTCAAAATGCTAAAGAGAGCTAGCACAGATGAGATGGGAGAAATGGCCTCATTTTTCACCGTTGAGGTTGTATGAGAACCTTCGATGAGATTTTTTAATAGCAATGTTTCCCTTCTAATTCAATTCCTGTATTTATTCAGAAAGTACCACAATATTATTACCATGGCGACAATGTTCCAAGTAGAACCCTCCTTCAGGACTGGGAGGGGGGTGTTGGTGGTGAGGGGAGCTGCAGATAAAGGGGGCGTATGTAGGGGAGGGTTTTGGGTAGGAATGGGCAGGGTGGCAAGGTAGGGATTGGTGAACACAGGTAGACGGTGTATCCTGATTGGCCGATGGGAAGAATGTATCTGGTTGGTGGCAGGGAGAAGTGGAAGTGAAGGGGAGGGGCTGGAAAGGGAGTCAGGGAATGGGAAGGGAGATTGTTTGAAATTGGAGAGCTCAATGGAGGCTGGAGGCTGCCCAGACAGACACTGATGGACATGTCGGAGATGGAACGGGAAAGGGAATTGAAATAGGCGATGGTTGGGAGGTCAGGTTGGCCAACTCCAAATAGACCCAACCCCAAGAACATCTCCCCCTGCTCACCCCTCTCTGCCCTCGGCAAAGACTGTTCTGTTTGCCAAACCATGGTTTGTACCACTCTCCCCACCAACTCACCCACCCCGATCCCCCAGGTACCTCCCCCTTCAACTGGAAAAGATGCAAAATCTGCCGGACAGTCCTTCCAGGTCAGACAGAGGTTCACCTGCCTCTCCTCCAACCGAGTTTACGGCATCAGGTGATCCCGATGTGGTCTTCTCTACATCGGGGAGACCAAACTTAAACTTAAGGAAAGGTCAACCGAGCATCTCAGCCGGGCCCACAGGGGCTGATCTGACCTCCCAGTCACCGCCCGTTTCAATTCCCCTTCCCATTCCCTCTCCAATATGATCATCCTCAGCCTCCTCCATTGCCAGACCACAAGTTGGAGGTACAGCACCTCATCTTCCACATAGCCAGTCTACGGCCCGGAGGACTCAACATTGAGTTCTCCAATTTCAAATAACCTCCCTCCCCATCCCCCGACTCCCTTCCCAGCCCCTCCTCCTCCCTTCCATTCCTCTGATCGACCCTTCCTTCCGGCTACCAACTGGATACATTTCTCCCATCGACCAACCAGAGCGTGCCCTCTCCCTGTGTTCACCTATTCCTACCTCACCACTCTGACCCCCATCCCCTACCCCACCCCCTCACCCCCACCGCCAGTCCCAAAGCAGGGTTCCACCCGAAACACCCACTTCCCCACCTCCTGGTGCTGCCTGACTTGCTATGTCCTCCCAGCCTCCTGTTTGTTAACTTTGGTTTCCAGTATCTGCAGTTTCTTTGGTCTCTCACAATGCTCCAAGTGGCACAAATTGTGAAAAGTAAGCCTTGTATCTCTGATACCTTTGGAAGGAAATACCCTCTGAAATGCGTGTCCTCGGTTGTCGAATGAGGAAGGTTCGTGGGGACAATGTTGGCAAACTCTGGATTTCGTGAATCACAGCCTCAGTGTAGGGCATGTGTCTCTGGTCTTCTGTTCTCGGGAATCGACCAGCTCCTATCACCCGATCGATTTCATCTTGAACTTTCCCTGAAATAGGCAAAAAGGTAAAGATCTTTGGATGGAGGGAAACAGTTTACTGCAGACTGAACTGAAGTGGAGAACTTTGTGTTGTTGAGTGACACGGAACGGGCTTGATCAGTTCCATTGCCAGTACATTCCCCTCTCAATACTTTGCTTCATCAACTCTGACAGGTACAAACATACAACTGCCCCAAACACGCAGCTGATGTGATACCACCCACTGTGTGCTAACTTCCAAGGTAAATCTTTATTGTTCACTACTGAGGACAATTTAGCAATCTATTTAAAATAATTCCATTCCATTATTCATATTTATTACCCTTGAAAAGGATCCGATTGAAAGTGCTTATTTGTCGAGCCCAAATTTCCACAAAAAACGTGCTGGACAGGGAACTCGGCAGGGGCTGGATTTCTAGGGACATTTTTAGGGCCACCCCAAGAGTATCCCCCTAAAGAGGTCAAATGTTTCAGGCACATGACAGATCCTGACCTGTGAATGGAGATGGTGTTGTCCAAAGACTCTGAGTTGCTCTTTTCTTTTCCCCAGTGCAGCGGGCAGTCTGATGCCAATGGCAGTAAGATCCAAAGTAGAACAAATCAATCCAAGTGACCCCCTCCCCACTTCAGAGACCTGTTTATTACGATAACTGTTCATCTCTTTCAGCACTTTCTGACACCAACCAACGGAGGTGTTTCTGATTGAGATGGCCAATATAGTGCTGAGCACAGAGCTGTTTCAGTATTGCTCTTGATGGTCACTGGGTTCCTGACTGACAATGTCTTGTCTTATTCTCAATCAGATTCTTACAGCGGTCAGTATTTTACCCCGATGGGAGGGTGGGTTTGAGCACCAGATGTAGATATGAAATGCCATGTGACAAGACACTCATGACAGGAACTAACCTCCCTCAGGGAACATAAAGGACTGACTAAAACAAAACAAACGAGAGTAGAGCCCAGGAACAGGCCCTTCGGCCCACCAAGACTGTGCTGACACGTGATGCCTTTCTAACTAAAACCCTTTTACCTCTACATGGTCAGTATCCCTCTATTCCCAGTCTGTTCCTCTATTGTTGAGATGCCTCTTAAACGTTACTATTGTCTCCGCCTCCACCACCTCCTCCAGGCACTTACCACCCTCTGGGTAAAAAAAACTTGGCTCTCATATTTTTGTTAAACTTACCCCTTTTTACCTTAAATTGATGTCACCCAGGAACTGTCATTAAGGACTCCATCTATCCATGCCTCTCATAATTTGTAAACATCGATCAGGTCACCCCTCATCCTTCGAAATTATAGTGAAAACAAACTGAGTTTTTCCACTGTCTCCTCATGGCTAATATCCTCTACACCAGGCAACATCCTGATCAACCATTTCTGAACCCTCTCCAAAGCCTCCCCAGAACTGTACACAATATTTCAAATGTGGCCTCACTGAAGTCCCACACCACTGCCACATGACTTGCTAATTTTTCATCCCCCATCCCTGATCAATGAAGGCAAGCACGCCCAGATGTCTTCTTGACCTCCCTATCAACTTGTGTTGTCACTTTCAGGGAACTGTGGACCTGCACACCAAATGCCTCTGTATGTTGGTGCTAAGAAGGTTTCTGCCATTTACTGTGTGCAGTACTTCCCTCCTGCATTAGATCTCCCGAAATGCCTCACCTTCCATTTGTCTGGATTAAACTCCATCTGCCATTTCTCCGCCCAACTCTCCAGCCAATCTCTATCCTGTTGTATCCTCTGACAATCCTCCTCACCATCCACAGCTCCCCTGAACTGTGTGTCATCCACAAACCTATCCATCAGGCCATGTCTGAATTCCCTCCCAATCATTTATATACATTACAAGCAACAAGATACAATTATACAACCAACAATATTATATTAGAATCAGATGCCATTTTAGACACAACCACCAAACTAACAAACACAGAGTGAAGGATTCCTTACTCTGGATTTCTGGGTAGTTTACCATCAGAAGAAGTCCCCAGCAGAGGGTAGTGGAGGTAGTCTCTGTGCCAGCAGCAAACAGGTCAGTGATTGTAACCACGATATCCTTTTTCTTACTCTCTAAATCTTCACCTCCCAGCTCCTTCAAGATAAAATGAAACAAAGGAGAGTGTGTCGCCTCCTTCAGGAAAATATCCAGCTCCGTAAATGTCTGAACGGATGTCCGTGTGCCTGAGGATAGTGATCCTTCCAGCCTCTGGTCATGAACGTCATGATGACAATGACAGATTTGGCAGATGGAATACGATGTAGGGAAACGGGAAGTGGAGGTACGGAGAAATACACTCATTCATGGTCAGGCTTTGGGGAGGCAATCGACTTCACCAATTTGAAGGTGGAGGGACAGGTCGAGAAGCCCTTTAAAGCAACTATCAAGCTTTTGTAGGACAGAATACGTACATCAGGAAGTTAACCCACACCGTTCTGTTTTATACACAAATATATATAAAAATCTGGTGAGGCCTCAGCTGGAATATTGCATCCACTTCTGGTGTCACACTTTCGGGAAAATGTCAATGATGGGGCATGGGTGCAGGACAGATTTACTGAAGGGGAGAAGATCAAGGGGAGATTCGATAGAGTTGTTGGAAATCATGAATGGGTTTGACTGGATAGGTAAGGAGAGATTGATTGCAGGAGCAGGGTGGGTCAGGGACCAGTCCAGTCGGAGGGGGCAACAAGGAGCACTCTACTGCAATGCGATGCTGAGTGACTGGAATTCCTGACACAGACACAAAGCTACGCTCACACGAGAGTCGGGGATATACTTGAAGGGAAATAAGTGACAGGACAGTGGAGAAAGAATAGGGGAGGTGGGATAGCTCTACCAGGGAGCAGCTATCAATATGGTGGGCCGAGTGACCTTCCCCTCTGCTGTATCACCCTCCAATTCTCTGAAGGAAAGTTGCCTCTCCTGTCTGAGTTCACCATTAGGTTTCAATCCACTCTGGGAGCACAGCAGAGATGAAGGGGCAGGACTTAATGAATGTGGGGTTTAAATTCATTAAAGAGATTGATTTTCCAGTCAAAATGAGAAGAGTGTGGCTCCGAAGCACTGAACAACAGATCCAGGTGTAATTTCAAGGGCAGTGTTCGGGGAAAATAATGTGTGAAGTAAGGACAGACCTCTCCTCAGTTATATTACTCATGAGACTTTCCATGTTGACTTTTGCAAGATTGAAGCTCACACACCATCAATGCTGTATTCTGGACACATTGAGCACCCACGTGATGTCATGAGCACTACGATAAGCTAAATAATCAGATACAGTGGGCGCTTGAAGCTACATATTCGTAGTTCCATCCAGAGACTAGGGGCAGCACTGAGCAACATGTTAACAAATGTTTAACACAGAATCTTCCTCCATCAAAACCCACAAAGTCCTGGTGTGGAGTCTGAAATCTGGGGAGATACCCCTTACCGCTGAAAAGGTGTGTCACTGTACTTGCTGATGCCTCAGAATTAAGGCCTCGTTGAATGTCTGGATACTGTTCTCGCTCAACGTCTCTTTGGCAGCTTTGAAGAAATCTTCAAAGATTTCATGCATCTTCACGAGATTTTGAATAATCTTCCTGCGGCTCGGAATCAGAAATCCCAGAGATGGGTAAGAATTGTACAGCTGGATTGGAACAAGAACATAAGGATCAGGCCTTTGGAGGATCCAGTGATCGCTCATCCACGGTCAGTGCAGCAACTACTTACCTTCAGTGATGCTCCATGGGAGAGAGGAGATTGTCATGGCAACCCCACCCTTCCTCTCCTCTCCTCAGTGCCCCCACCCCAACCCACAAACCCTCCAAATTTATAGTTTTAGTTTGAGTGCTTTAGCTCTCATCCAGAATGGGTGACCTGTCAGCTGTCACCTGTTATACATGGATTCCAAAAATCAGATACAGGTCAGACCAAGTAAGGACAGCAGATTTCCTCCAAATTAGTGCACCAGCTGGGCATTTCTTGCCAATTATATTCATCGTTTTACTCTTAAATTCAGATTTGTATTGTTAAATTGAATTGAAATTCCGCCATCCACCACAGCAGGATTTGAACCCAGCTCCCCCAGGTTGATGTCACTTGCATCATTTTCCTTCAGGTGGGAAGCTGAGGGAATCACATCTCTTGAAAGCAATACCCCTGCCCGCCACCCACCCACCTCCCCCCCCCCCCCCCACCACCCCCTCTCCGTATCAAGAGTCTGGGAGAATGATTCCAGTTCGGGGAATCTTTCTGTGATTCTATAAACTGCCTCATTTCATTCTAAATGAGTTCAGAAAACTCAAAACGGTGACAACACGTTCAGTGTCAGGCCAGGTTAATTTTGTCAGTGCTGAAGGAGGGCCATTGGACCTCCTGAGTCTTTCTCTCCACAGAGGCTACCAGACCTCCTGGGTCTTTCCAGCAACTTCCCAACCATTTTCTGATTGCCAGCACTCCCATAGTTCTTTGCTTAATTTTAAAATAGTTTTCCACATTTATTTTCTCACTAAAAGTTTTCCAATTTAGCCCATGTAAGCCTGTCGCACATATCAGCATTTATGACTGAGACACAATGTTAGCGAGAGTCTTCAACCCGTAACAAGTCAGGTGTGGAAATAGTCACGCACACCAAATTGCAAATGACCTCAACAATCAGCCTGAGTACATTACCACAAAACAACAATTACATGTATTGGAGCTGTTCCCAATAGTCTCGTGTTCTCATTAGCCATGTTTGTTAGATGGATAAATACTTCATTGTTATAATCAAAACGGTCTCCAAATATGATGGAAGAGATGATATTGCTCACAGCCAAATACATATTCTGTGCAGTTTCAAAAGGCTGACCTGTGAATAAACACAGAATTCCATTACAAACAGGCCTCTAAACAGTAATAATACTTCAGTCATTGTCATCTTTTACAAAGCACAAGTTACTCATATAAAACAAAGAACAGTGGAGGCTGCAAATCTGAAACAACAACAGAAATTGCTGGAGAAACTCAGCACATCTTGGAGCATTCCTGGAGAGAAAGCAGAGTTAGTGTTTTAACAAACAACAGTACATTACTGGAACAGACCCTTCGGCCCATCGAGCCTGTACCGATGCATGAAACCTTTCTGAACTAAAACCCTTCTGTCTCCACACGCTCCATATCCCTCTATTCCCTGCCCCTTCAGAAATCTGACCAGTTCCCTATTCAATGTTCCTGTTCTGAAGAAGGGAACTCAAAAGGTTAACGCTGTTTTCTCTCCCACAGTTACAGCCCGACCTGCTGAGTTTTGTCAGAATTGGGAAGACAGAAGATTAATCAGGAAGCAGGAAGTCAAAATTGCAGCTTTTCGATGAGTCATAGTCATAGAGGTGTACAGCGTGGAAATAGACCATTCGATCCAATTCATCTATGGCAACCAGATGGTCTAAATTAATCCAGTGCCTTTTGCCAGCACTTGGCCCATATCCCTCTCAATCCTTCCTATTCATACACATATCCAGATGAATTTTAAATGTTGTAACCATATCAGTCTCCACCACTTCCTCTGGCAGCACATTCCATACATGTACCATCCTTTACATGAAAATGTTGCCCCTTTTAGGCGTCCATTATATCTTTCCCATCTCACCCTACACCTATGCTCTCTAGTTCTGGGCTCCCCCACCCCAGCGAAAAGGCCTTGTCTATTTACCTGATCCATGCCTCTCATGATTTTATAAACCTCTATGAGGTCACCCCTCAGCCTCCGACACTCCAGGGAAAACAGCCCTAGCCTATTCAGCCTCTCCCTGTAACTCAAACCCTCCAGCCCTGGCAACATCCGTGTGAACCTTTTCTACACCATTTCACATTTCACAACATCCTTCCTCGAGGAGGGAGACCTGAATTGCACAAAATCTTCCAAACGTGGCCTAGCCAATGTCCTGTCCAACATGGCTTCCCAACTCCTATACTCAATGCTCTTACCAATAAAGAAAAGCATACTAAATGCCTTCTTCACTCTCCTAACTGCCTGTAACTCCACTTTCAAGGAACTGTGAACCTGCACTCCTTGGTCTCTTTGTTCAGCAACACTCCCGAGGACCTTACCATTAAGTGCATAATTCCTGTCTGATTTACCTTTCTAAAATACAACATCTCGCATTATTTAAATTAACCTCTATTTGCCACTCTTCATCCACTGGCCCATCTCGCCAAGATCCTGTAGTACTCTGAGATAACCTTCTTTGCTGTCTGCAACACCTACAATTTTGATGTCATCTGCAAACATACCAACCATACTTCCTGTGTTCACATCCAAATCATTTATATAAATGATAAAAATTAATGAACCCAGGCACTGATCCTTGTGGCACTCCACTGCTCATAGGCCTCCAGTCTGAAAAGCAACCCTCCACCACCATCCTCTGTCTTCTACCTTTGAGCCAGTTCTATATCCAAATGGCCAGTTCTCTCTATATTCCATGTGATCTAACCTTGCTAACCAGTCTACCATGTGGAACATTGTTGAATGCCTTACGGAAGTCCATTTGGATCACATCCACCACTCTGCCCACATCAATCCTCTTAGTTACAAGCAATTACTTTGAAGGCGACATACCGCCTTGTTACATTAGAGCCAGTCTAGCTACTAAAAACTTGGGGCTACATTTCCCTGAGAGCCCATCACCTTCTACATTTTCCAAAACAACATACTTGTTTGAGATGGGAATAGCCACAGGAGACTGCTGCACTATCTGCCTACCTTTCCTGGAGTTAACCTATTGACCTGACTGTCTGTGCAGTTTTTCTCCCTTCCTGAAACTGCCATCCACCACACCCCTAGCTCCTGTAAATTCCTCATTTCCTTAACCTGCCACTCTCACCAATCCATGCAATCCGATAGAATTCGCAAACAACACACTTCCTGCAGATGTAATCATCAGTAACTTGGAAACTCTTCCCAATCTCCCACATCCAACAGGAAGAGCACATGACTCGACTAAAGGCCACATTTTCACCTTAATCGACAGACGCAGAAAATAGCCCAGTCCTACCGCTCAAAAAAGGATAATTCAGTCCCTATGTTTTATATCGGTAAGGTTTATTGAAGAGAGAGATCTCAATAAAAACATATAATCAAAAAGTACCCATTGTACTCACTGTTGGAGATTTACCAAAAACCACAGTAAGGTTACACTTTAAAGCGAGCCACTTCGCTGCTCCCCTGTTGTGAGATCCCCACATGGTTTCTCAAAGGGCAGCTTCGAATTTAAGTGTTTGTACATTTTCTTTCAGAATGAACTCCAATGTCCAGATACATTTGTTACTAAACAGAAAAATCATACAGCTCTGAAGGGTCTTTGCTGGGTCAGACAGCTGTCCAGGGTCACTGCTGGGTCACACAGCTGTACAGGGTCACTGCTGGGTCACACAGCTGTCCAGGGTCACTGCTGGGTCACACAGCTGTACAGGGTCACTGCTGGGTCACACAGCTGTACAGGGTCACTGCTGGGTCACACAGCTGTGCAGGGTCACTGCTGTCTCACACAGCTGTCCAGGGTCACTGCTGGGTCACACAGCTGTGCAGGGCCATTGCTGGGTCACACAACTGCACAGGGTCATTGCTGGGTCACATAGCTGTCCAGGGTGACTGCTGGGTCACACAGCTGTGCAGGGTCATTGCTGTCTCACACAGCTGTACAGGGTCACTGCTGGGTCACACAGCTGTGCAGGGCCATTGCTGGGTCACACAGCTGTACAGGGCCATTGCTGGGTCTCATAGCTGTCCAGGGTCACTGCTGGGTCACACAGCTGTACAGGGTCACTGCTGGGTCACACAGCTGTGCAGGGTCACTGCTGTCTCACACAGCTGTCCAGGGTCACTGCTGGGTCACACAGCTGTGCAGGGCCATTGCTGGGTCACACAACTGTACAGGGTCATTGCTGGGTCACATAGCTGTCCAGGGTGACTGCTGGGTCACACAGCTGTGCAGAGTCATTGCTGTCTCACACAGCTGTACAGGGTCACTGCTGGGTCACACAGCTGTGCAGGGCCATTGCTGGGTCACACAGCTGTACAGGGCCATTGCTGGGTCTCATAGCTGTCCAGGGTCACTGCTGGGTCACACAGCTGTACAAGGTCACTGCTGGGTCACACAGCTGTGCAGGGTCACTGCTGGGTCACAGCTGTACAGGGTCATTCCTGTGTAACTCAGTTGTGCACATTCAGTGCTGGGTCACACAGCTGTACAGGGTCATTCCTGTGTAACTCAGTTGTGCACATTCACTGCTGGGTCACACAGCTGAACAGGGTCATTGCTGTGTAACTCAGTTGTGCACATTCACTGCTGGGTCACACAGCTGTACAGGGTCATTGCTGTGTAACTCAGTTGTGCACATTCACTGCTGGGTCACACAGCTGTACAGGGTCATTCCTGTGTAACTCAGTTGTGCACATTCACTGTTGGGTCATACAGCTGTACAGGGTCATTGCTGTGTAACTCAGTTGTGCACATTCACTGCTGGGTCATACAGCTGAACAGGGTCATTGCTGTGTAACTCAGTTGTGCTCCAAAGATTCAAGGAAATCATCTCCGACGCTGAAATATCTCCAATATGGAGCAGCTGTTACAGCCACAATTTTTTCCCGTCCTCCACCTCAGGTTACACAGAATCCTTCAGCTTAAAATGACTTGGCAGCGGTGGGACTCAAACCTCCATCTCTGAAGAGACTGGAGTGTGGGAGGAAGAAATGTATCATTGTTTAACATCACTGAATCAAACTCCTGGAATTCCCTCCATTAGGACATTGTGGGTCAACCTACAGCATGTGAACTGGAATTGTTCAGGTAGACAGCTCACCATCTCCTTCTCAAGAGGCAACTAGACACGGGCAAAATGTTGCTGGCAATCAGCAGTGCCAATGCCATGTGTAAAGGTTTGAACACATAGCATGGTCTCAATTCTCACACTGGCTGAGATTGCTATAAAGGTCCCACCTTTTCAATCTCACCCCTCACCTGAGGCATGTTTAAGGTTAAACTCAGTACCAGTCATGTCTACTCAGTGAGAGGGAGGGACGACGGTGATTTCACCTGTCAATTATGTCACACCAAGTCGAGGAGGAACAAACAGATCTTAGGGGTGGAATGGACCAATGGCTTGAACAAACAAATGCCTAAATTGACCCAAGAGTTGGGAAGAACGTGAGATAGGCTGTTAATACACCATCGCACCTAACTTTTAGCAACCATCGTCCACACTGAAGGAATGGAAGTAATTCAGTAAGCTTTGTGCAGGAGCAGACAACCAGACACAGACCATGTTGTGTCTGTGCTTACACACCAGAGTCTGGACTCAAATTACCTTCAAACTCCCTTCCCACTGCACCACTGTCACACCCTGTTGTGTCCTGTGAGAATCGGTGTGCACGACTAGCCCACATTTTAAAATAAGAAATCTCACAAGGAGGCTTTGTATTGTCTCCAAGTTGTATTGGGACCTGGAACCAGAAGGCCCCCAATGGGCCACCCCAACAGTGACTGACCTGGGAGCCTCACCACGGCCATAGCTCAGCAAGTCTAGGTACCTCGATACCCACATCTCTGCCGTATACATGAGAGTCTTTGTCACCAACACGTGGAGGCGATGGTCAAAGGACCAAAGTGGCAGAGTCTCTGCTGATCAGGCAGGACCGAGTTAAACTGAGGGGAAGAATACTTCTGAATCTTCACAGCAGCAGCAGCAGCATTGGTATGTGGATGCTGCCCTGGAACATTCTCTTGAAGTTGGTGTTGGGATCTTTTACTCAAGTGAAAATCTTTTCTGTAGATGCCAATTTCGAGGGAACCATGAATCCCAGCATGTCATGTCCCACCAAGCACTCACCCTTGTGACTCTCAAACACATTAACAAGAAAGCTGGCCTCTTCACTGATCCTGTCTTCAATGGATTTCTTGCCCATGCCAAAGCCTCGGAGAGCTGAGATCACAAACTTTCGGTTCTCCCGCCACAACTTCCCGTCACTGAATACAACACCTGAAAGTGAGACACGAAAAGCTGATCAAATATTGTACACAGGTTCTGCTGTGAGTGCTGCCAAACCCCAGGTTTCTAACACCCTTTCCTTTCCTGAGAATTACACCATTCTACAACCAAGAGGAAGGTCATTGTATCCATGAGTGCTCTTTGGGGGAGTGAGCCCATTGGCCTGACTTCACAAAATTCCTCTTGATGTTGTCATTCTCAATTCCCCTTTGGATGTTCCTGTTGACCCTGCCTCTAGAACCATCCCAGGTACTGCATCCCAGATGAGAATGAGAGCCGTAAAACCAAATCTCATCTTCCCTCTGATTGGTTTTTGTAACCAAGCAGCCTCTTTTGATGTAGTCTGCCCAATTCTGGCCTCCCTGTTACAGGGAGCACATAGGCTGCAACGTTTTTCACTGGAGCGTATGAGGTTGAGGGGTGACCTTGCAGAGGTTTATAAAGTCATGAGGGACATGGATAAGGTGAATGGCAGGTGTCTTTTCCCCCGGGATGGAGGATTTCAAGGCAAGGGGCATATTCTTTAAATGTGAGTAGAAAGGTTTTAAAAAAGACATGGGGGCAGTTGTTTTATACAGAGTGCGGTTTGTGTGTGGAATGAACTTCCAGTGGAAGTGGTAGAAGTGGATATAGTTATAATGTTTCAAAGACATTTGGGTAAGTACATGAATAAGAAATGTTTGGAGGAATGTAGACCAAGCACAGCCAAGTGAGATTAGTTTAGTTTGGGATTACGTTCAGCATGGACTGGTTAGACCGAAGGGTCTGTTTCAGTGCTTTATGACTCCGTGACTCTATAATAATCCTCCCAATTTCAGTGTTTGTCAGTTCATATTTAAGATTGTCCCACAGTAAAATGTGCCCTTTTTATTTGTTGATTTAATATTGAACAGCTCGAATATATCACGTGAAGATTAATGTTCTGATGCTTGAGCAACATTTATGGAGTTAGATGAATTGTTGATGAAGGGGATTGTCCCAGGTATTCAATGACTCCCATTATATTGAGGGAGGTGAGGAAGAAGTGCAGTACCTTGAGACAGCAGGGTATTGGCAATCGGCCAATTGACAGCAAATAAAAAGTAGGAAGGTAACAGGGTCTGACTACCAACCCAGCAGCTTAACCAAGGGAGGGCTGTGAGGTCTGTTAGCAGCTCGGGATCTGATCCCTGCCATTTAATATGACAGCAGGAAGCTCGAGCGTATTGGGGTTTTGGATGAGATGTCAAAGTTGCACAATGTATTTACGTGTATGTGTAAATGCAATGATTTTAATTGCGAGTAGGCCTCCTCTCACGCAGCACAAGTTTTGGTTGACATTACTTTGGTATTTTCTAGCACATTGCAAGGTAACATATTGACAGAATGTGTATTTCTTCAGCAAAACTAAAGAGGTTATGTTGAAATTTAATAAAATGCTTGTTTGGCTTCAAGTGGAGCATTGTATTCAATTCTGAGCGCCACATTGTTGGGAAATGCTTGAGCGAGGGTCGCCATCAGATGAATGATCGATGATCGCTTGGAAAAGAGAAGGATGTGTGAGGTTTTGGATGGAGATATCCAAGATCATAAGGGATCTAGTCAGAGTAGATGAAGAGACACTGTTTCCCATTGGCTGGAGTACTGAGAATCAGATGGCACAGAGCTCATAGCATTGGCAAAAGAAACAAAGAGGGTTTGTGGAAAGACACATTGATTGGTGATAATCAGAAGTGCCTGATCAATGGAAATTCAATGGAAGTTTTCAAAAAAGATTTGAATAAGTGCCTGACAAGGGAAAGGCTTTTCAGGGGTGCAGGGAAAGGGCAGGGGAGCAGGACCAGTTCAGTTGTAATCACTGATAAACATTGGCCTAACCCAGGATTATTGGGAATGAGAAGCTTGGGTATTTATAAATTGAGGGAAGTAGTGGCTCAAAGGCTACAGTTCAATTCCGGAACATTTTGTGTCCACCACTTTGTGTCCAACACTTTGACCACCATGATCGGGTGAGCTGAGTTGAAGATGGAAATGACCAAAGAGTAACCCAGAGATGAAAGAGGGAAATTACCAGTTCGAAATGAAACTGCGTCATATATCGGTAAGTGTGGCCTCCCACTGAATTGATCAGCGTGATTCACAAGAGCGTCTTTCACTGCATCGTAACCAGTCAACACCACTGCCTTCAGTGGGCCGAGCTCCACTGAAAATACACTTCCATATTTCTCTGCGAGCTAACAAAGAGAGATTTATTTTATTAAGGTTTCATTTCTAGTCAGCTGTAGCACAAGAAAGGGGCAAAAAAATGAAGGAAAGAATATTATTCCCCAATTCCTAAGAATTTGATGCCCATCTGTATTTTCCCTTCAGAAGGTGGTCGTGAGCTGCCTTCTTGACCCACTGCAGTGCAGGTGGGTAAACCTTCAATGGTGTTGGGAAAGGAATTCCAGAATGTTGAACATAGGAACAGAAGGAGGCCATTCAGCCCCTCAAGCTCCCTCCACAACTCAATGACATCATGGATGACCTTTGGCCGAACTCCATGTTCCTGCCTTTGGCCCATATCCCCTCATGGCTTTGCTTCATAAAAATGTATCTACCTCAAGTTTAAAACTAATAACAGATCCCACACCCACTGCTATTTGTGGAAGAGAGTTCAAAACCTCCACCACCCTTTCCAACATCTCCCTCCCGAACGATCTGGCGCAGACTGTGTCCCTTAGTTGAGAATCTCCAAACATTGCAAGTAGTTTATCTTTAGCCACCCTTTTCCTGTTAATAATACAGTCATAGAGTCATAGAGCTGTACAGCATGGAAACAGACCCTTCGGTCCAACCTGTCCATGCCGACCAGGTATCCCAACCCAATATAGTCCCACCTGCCAGCACCCGGCCCATATCCCTCCAAACCCTTCCTATTCATATACCCATCCAAATGTCTTTTAAATGTTGCAATTGTACCAGCCTCCACCACATCCTCTGGCAGCTCATTCCATGCACGTACTACCCTCTGTGTGAAAAGGTTGCCCCTTAAGTCTTTTTTAAATCTTTCCCCTCTCACCCTAAACCTATGCCCTCTAGTTCTGGACTTCCCAACCCCAGGGAAAAGACCTTGTCTATTTATCCTATCCATACCCCTCATAATTTTGTAAACCTCTATAAGGTCACCCCTCAGCCTCCGACGGTCCAGGGAAAACAACCCCAGCCTGTTCAGCCTCTCCCTACAGCTCAAATCCTCAAACCCTGGCAATATCCTTGTAAATCTTTTCTGAACCCTTTCAAGTTTCACAGCATCTTTCCAATAGGAAGGAGACCAGAATTGCACGCAATATTCCAACAGTGGCCTAACCAATGTCCTGTACAGCCGCAACATGACCTCCCAACTCCTGTACTCAATACTCTGACCAATAACGGAAAGCATACCAAACGCCTTCTTCACTATCATATCTACCTGCGACTCCACTTTCAAGGAGCTATGAACCTGCACTCCAAGGTCTCTTTGTTCAGCAACACTGCCCAGAACCTTCCCATTAAGTGTATAATTCCTGATAAGATTTGCTTTCCCAAAATGCAGCATCTCGCATTTATCTGAATTAAACTCCATATGCCACTTCTCAGCCCATTGGCCCATCTGGTCCAGATCCTGTTGTAATCTAAGGTAACCCTCTTTGCTGTCCACTACACCTCCAAATTTGGTGTCATCTGCAAACTTACTAACTGTACCTCTTATGCTCACATCCAAATCATTTATGTAAATGACAAAAAGTAGAGGACCCAGCATCGATCCTTGTGGCACTCCACTGGTCACAGGCCTCCAGTCTGAAAAACAACCCTCCACCACCACCCTCTGTCTTCTAACTTTAAGCCAGTTCTGTATCCAAATGGCTAGTTCTCTCTGTATTCCATGACATCTAACCTTGCTAATCAGTCTCCCATGGGGGACCTTGTCACACGCCTTACTGCTGCTCTGCCCTCATCAATCTTCTTTGTTACTTCTTCAAAAAACATCTTTTAGGTTTTGATCAGATCACCCGTAATCCTTCTAAACTTAAGAGAAAACCGGCCTTATTTGTATTATCTCTCCTCATAGCCTAACCCAGGAAGTATTATTCCTGTAAACCTCCATTGTGCTCGCTCCAAAGGCATTCCATCCTTCCTGAGGTGTGGAGCCCAGACCTGCTGACAGTGCTCCACGTGGGCTCTGACCAGAGTCCTGTCTAACTGCAGCATAACTTCTGCAAATGCGGCAGAGGCAGAGGAATTGGGAGAATGGGATGGAGTTCTGGCAGGATACTGGGTTGGAGGAGGTGTAGTCCAGGTACTTATGGGATTTATGGGAAACATCCGTCTGGAGATTGTCACTGGAGATAGAAATGGTGAGGTCAAGGAAGGGGAGGCATCTGTCCAAGATGGACCAAATGAATTTGAGGGTGGGGTTGAAGTTGTGGGTGAAGTCAACGAACAGCTCCAGTTCAGCCTGAGAGCAGGACACTGCACCGATGCAGTCATCAATGTAATGGTGGAAGAGTTAAGGCACAGTGCCTGTGTAAGTACTGAAGAGGGACTGTTCGATATAGCCAACAAAGAGACAGGTGTAGCTGTGGCCCATCCGGGTGCCCATGGACACCTCCTCGATTTGGAGGAAATGGGAGGAGTTAAAGGAAAGGTTATTCAGGGTGAGGACCAGTTCAGCGAGGTGGAGGAGGGTATTGGTGGAGGGGGGACTGGATGGGACTGCTGGACAGGAAGAGGCGGAGAGCCTGGAGGGCATTCTTGTGGGGTATGGATGTAAATAAGGGCAGCACGTTCAGAGAGAAGATCAAGCGCTGGGGGCCAGGGAACTGGACGTTGCTGAAGAGATGGAGGGCGTGGTTAGTGTCACGGATGTCGGTGGGAAATGTCTGAACCAAGGGGGAGAGGCTGGAGTCGAGGTAGGACAAAATGAGCTTGGTGAGGCAAGAGCATACGCTCACATATATACGCACCCTCTCACAGACTTATCCCTCATTACATTCTCTTACAGATACTCACACCCCCACATGCACACACACACTCAGTCTCACCTGCATGCACACACATATAAGTTTGTGAGGTGAGTTTGTACTTGCAGTGTTCCATTTTATTTTGCTCATACATGGCAAAATCCATGTAAGATTCTGTAAGTGCCACTTTAAAAATAAGATCAGTCCCTCCTACAGATCCACACATTCACACAGACCCTCTCTCATACACAAGCTCTATCTCATGTGGGATATAAGTACTGTTACTTCTGCAATCATAATTACTTATGCAAGGTAAATGAACTCACACCAGTGTGTAATTGTTTCAGCCAAGAGCTGAGTCAACAAGAATGAAAACTATGTGAAGGAAATACATAATTGTTTTTGTATTAGCTAAAATGTGCATGCAAGAATGAAATGTGCCTCCAAACAATCATAGATGTTACAGACAAATAGTTAAGGTGCTGTGAGGGGAGGGGCTTAAGCTGGATATGCCTGGACAAACAGCAGTTACAAGCATCTGTTTCCCGTTTCTGCAAAAACAAGGACAAACCACAATCAAGAAGTCATGAGGTCATAAGATCATGACAAGATGGTAGTGAAGGAGGATATACCTAACAATGGACCACAGCAGGATGTGGTCAAACGGCCTTGTGAGGCCAGAAACAAACATTTTGTCACAGACAGGGTCGGATAAGGCAAGAGATGAACAACAGTAATGGGTGCCGGTCTTAGGGAAGTGGGAGATGTAAACAGGGAGGAGCAATGGGATGAAAGAATACGAATCAAATTACATAAATGTTGTGTCCTAGTTGAATTCAGTGTGTGTGTGTCCCTGCCTTGTGGACAGTGGATACCACACCCTCTTGCAAGAGTGAAATAAATGACACTACTGATTCAGATCTTGTCTCAGACTGAAATTATTGAAGTGAATGAGCTTTGTTTCTCACACCCATTACACTCTCTCACAGATATTCACACCCCCACATGCACACACACACAAGTCTCCCCTGCATACACACACATATAAGTTTGTGGGGTGAATTTGTACTTGAAGAGTTACATTTTATTTTGGTCAAAAATTGATTGAATCCATGTCAAGTTCTGAACACTGGGGATGCAGATAGATTTTATTCAGGTTTTGAAGCTCCTTGGATGCTGCCTGAACTGCTGTGCTCTTCCAGCACCACCGATCCAGAATCTGGTTTCCAGCATCTGCAGTCATTGTTCTTACCTCGTTGATTTTAATCTTACTGCGAATCCTCTTACTGCGAATCTGAGCTGAGATGGCACCTATTGTTTAAGATATCTTGAGAATGTAACATTTGAAAAGTTCTGGGAATTACATATGAAGACCTGAAAAAGGTGAAAGACTGGATCTATATTTGTTTAATATGACACTCCATGACACTGCAATCCTGTTGCTATAAATCCTGTGTCTTATGAATCTGCTCCACAACCACCTGATACAGAAGCAGCCCTATTGGCTGGTGTTGTGGGAGTTTTAACTTTGTCCGCCCCAATCCAACACTGACTCCTCCAAACCATGCCATATCTCCCAAGTCCCAAATTCCTTAGAGCTGTTGCTTTCCCAATCCTCCCCCTGCAACCCTGCTCCACCCCATTCCCAACCTTGGGCCCCCCTCTGGTGGTATGGACCCTTGCACTTTAAATTGCATTGGGAAGCGGTGATTTTATTTGCAAACCAAAAAGGAAAATCAGTCCTCATTTTGTTCATGATTATTGGCCTGAATTTTAAGACTTTTTTTCTGTTCCTTTGTGACACGTATTTGCTGGGCACTTGGCTCTGGGATATTCCTCAAAGGAACACTCACTCTCACAAACCAGTCCCTTCCCTTTGCACTGACCTCACTTCGGTTTTGGATCAGGTTTTTGATCAGGACATGAATTCAGGTGTTTTCCTGAACTTTCACAATGACAATATCTGGTTATAATGGCCTGAAATACAAAATCCAGGGATTTTCAATTCTCCCAGATCTTCTTCCATCATTTTATATCGACCCCCTCTATGCTTTAAATATCTGGTTGTAAGGATCTGATAAGCTCTCAAATAGGCTTCAGGATTCAGACCAAATCCAGCACGATAAGAGGCCATTCGGTCCATCGTCCGGTGTCACTCTCGCTTTACTGTCACATGTTAATTAAATTGAACATTTCCCAGATTGGTCACTCTCTGAGGTGCCATAACTTTGCAATTGCTTTGTTTTTTTTCTGCATCCCGTTCTGTTTAGAATTAAAGTCCGACCAGAGATCAGAGACTCTCAGAACACAGTCCCCAGGGCTAACAGATTCCTCGATCAGGGATGACGGATCTGCTTTGGTTTGTGTCTCTCTCGGTCTCTGTGAGCTTCTCCTTGGGAGCTGTTCCTTCACACCGCCCCATCCCTCAGACATTCCCCCCGTGAAGGATTCTCACTTACCCCCATGAGAGACCAGTCCAGACTCTTGGGGTCCAGTTGGTGTAGGTTTCCGATCAGAGGAAGCGGGGTCGGTCCGGGAGGGAAATTCCTGGGAACTCTCCGCCGAATTACAGACACGACCAGGAAGAGAAAGAGGGCCAGCAGCGTTAGGGCCACGGTGTAGTCTGTGGGGAAGAGCTTGAGGAGAGCCATTGTGTCAGAGTGCTCAGACACCAGTGATGTTAGAGTGTGTTATATCCTTCATTCCAGTCCCCCACTGGCAAAGAACAGCCTCTTTTACCTGATTTGTCTCACTGAGTGTTTTTAAGCCCCACCTTCCCTGGGAAATTCCAATAAACATTTGGGTACACAGTAACCTGAGCTTCTTGGCACAGAAACGGTGCTGCCCTCTCTTGTAGTCCCACAGCAGGCCAGGCAACATCAGGAGGTGGAGAGGGGAACGTTTCAGGTGTAACCCTTTTCCAGGACAAGGCGTGGGTACTCAGGGTGGGGTGCAGATAAAGGGGGTGGCGAGGGCAGGGTGGTGAGGTGGGGATAGATGAAGACAGGTAGAGGGTACGACCCAGTTGGTCAATGGGAGGAATGAATCCAGTTGGTGGCAGGGAGCAGTGGAAGGGATGGGGGAGGGGCTGGGAAGGGAGTCGAGGGATGGGGAGGGAGGTTATTCGAAATTAGTTAACTCAATGTTGAGTCCTCCAGGCTGGAGGCTGTCCAGAGGAAGATGAGGTGTTGTTCCTCCAATTTGCTGTTGGGTTCATTGTGGTAGTGGAGGAGACAAAGGCTGGTCGTGTTGGAAAGGGAGTGGGAAGGGGAATTAAAATGGGAGGTCTGGTCAGTCCCTGCGGTCCCACCTGAGATGCTCAGTGAACCATTCCCTACGTTTAGGTTTGGTCTCCCCGATGTCGAGTGGTGCAAACCAAGGGCTGCTGAAGGAAATGGGCCTTGTGAAAGGCAGAGGGTGGTGTGTGGGGGGGTGGGGTCTAGTTGGAGTTGGTGGAAGTGTTTAAGGAGGATGCATTGGATGTGGAGACTGGTGGGGTGACAGGTGAGGACACGAGTGACTCTGTCTTTATTGCATTGGGGTGTGGGGTGTTTAGAGCCATGGAACTGGAATAGAGGTGGTGCAGCAGAGGGCTTCTGGATGACAAGAGGGAGGAAAAACTCATTGTTCAAAATAACCTCCTGTACCATTCCCTGACTCCCTTCCCAGCCCACCCCGCCCCCTCCCTTCCACTCCTCTCTGCCACCCACTGGATTCACTCCTTCCATTCACCAACCAGGTCATACCCTCTACCTGTCTTCACCTATTCCCCACTTCACTACCCTGCCCCCGCCACCCCCTTTACCTGCAGGTCCCCTCCCACCCCCACCCCCAGTCCTGAAGAAGGGTTACACCTGAAATGTGGACTTCTCCCCCTCCTGATGTTGCCTGGCCTGCTGTGTTCTTCCAGCCTCCTACCTGACTATTTTGGATTCCAGTATCTGCAGTGTTTTTGTCTCTGACTTGTCGTTCCACATTGAAGAACAGCAGGAATCCACTTCGGGAGAGAGAGGTGTGTCAATTCCAGAGCTGCTCATTTGAACCAAAGTCTCTTGTCCCACAGTCCTGTCATTTTCTTCAGAGTTGCTCATGCCCCTGCTCTGTTGCACTTAAAGTTCAAGGTTTACTTAAAAGTGTTAAGCAAATACAGTTTGGATTTGTTAGCATTACAACACCAGTGTTTGACTCGTGTGTGATGTTTCGTAACTTTTGGCTGAAGAAAAATGAAAAACAGTTTGTGAATTTTTGCCAATTTGGAATGCCTCCTGGTCCCACAATCAGTCCCAGCTTGTTTGATGAGGCTGCTCCTGCCCTGCCAATTTATACAGGGCTCTGCAATACTTAACACAGTAAATCCAAAATGCGGATGTGAAATTGGCTTCCCATCATGTAGCAGTGATATCCCTGTTTTTGTGGAGGTCATGGCTGGGTTCGCGTTCATAGGTGTTACCTCTTTGTGAAACTGAATATGTAGTTAAAGTTTGGCATGTGGGATGAACTGCAAGAGGAAGTGGTAAATGCAGATAGAGTCACAGCATTTAAAAGACATTTGGACAGGTACATGCATAGGGAAAGGGTTAAAGGGTCAAATCCAAGCAAATGGGATTAGTTCAGTTTGGGAAACTTTGTCAGAATGGAGAGGTTGGACCAAAGGGTCTGTTTCATAGAACATAGAACAGTACAGCACAGTACAGGCCCTTCAGCCCTCGATGTTGTACCAGCCTTTTATCCTATTCTAAGATCAAGCTAACCAACATACACAGCATTGTAATATCTTCCATGTGTATATCCAAGAGTCACTTAAATGTCCTTTATGTATCTGACCCTACTACCACTGCTGGCAGTGCATTCCACACCTCCACCACACTCTGTGTAAAGAACCTACCTCTGACATCTCCCCTAAAACTCTCTCCAATTGTCTGAAAATTATGCCCCCTTGTGACAGACATTTCTGCCATGGGAAAAAAATTCCTGCTACTCACTCGTTCAAGGCACCTCTAATCCTCCTTCACTCAAATGAGAAATGCCTCAGCTCCTTCAACCTTTCTTCAAAAAAATAACCCTCCAGTCCAGGCAGCATCCTGGTAAATCTCCTCTGCACCCTTTCTAAAGCTTCCACATCCTTCCTATAATGAAACAACCAGAACTGAACACAATATTCCAAGGGCTTTATAGAGTTGCAGGGAGAAAGTGAGGACTGCAGATGCTGGAGATCAAAGCCAAAAAATGTGTTGCTGGAAAAGCACAGCAGGTCAGGCAGCATCCAAGGAGCAGTAGAATAGATGTTTCGGGCATAAGCCCTTCTTCAGGAATCACCTCGCAACTCTTAAACTCAATCCCTCTGCTAATGAAAGTCAACGCACCATATGACTTCTTAACAACCCTATCAACTTGGGTGGCAACTTTGAGGGATCTATATACATGGACCCCAAGATCCCTCTGTTCCTCCACATTGCCAAGAATCCTGCCTTTAACCCTGTATTCTGCATTCAAATTCAACCTTCCAAAGTGAATGACTCCACACTTGTCCAGGTTGAACTCCATCTGCCACTTAATAGCCCAGTTCTGCATCCTGTCACTGTCCCATTGCAACCTACAACAACCCTCCATACTATCCACAACTCCATCAAACTTTGTGTGATTGGCAAACTTACTTACCCTTCCACTTTGTCATCCAAGTCATTTGTAAAAATCACAAAGAGCAGAGGTCCCAGAACCAATCCCTGTGGAACACCACTGATCACTGAGCTCCAGGCTGAATACTTTCCATCTACTACCACCCTCTTTTTTCTATGGACCAGCCAATTCTGTATCCAGACAGCCAGAATTCCCCATGCCTCATGCCTGCTTGTTTTCTGAATGAGCATACCTTGGGGAACCTTATTAAATGCCTTGCTAAAATCCATGTACACCACATCCACTGCTCGACCTTCATCAAAGTGTTTTGTCACATCCTCAAAGAATTCAATAAGGTTTGTGAAGCATGATCTGCCCCTCACAAAGCCATGCTGACTATCTCTAATCAAACTATGATTTTCCAAGTAATCGTATATCCTGCTCTCAGAATCCTCTCCAATATTTTACCCACTATTGATGTAGTACTGACTGGTCAATAATTCCCACGGTTATCCATACTCTCTTTCTTAAACAAGGGAATACCATTTGCCACACTCCAATCATCTGGCAGTACTCCAGTGGACAGTGAGGATGCAAAGACCATCACCAAAGGCACAGCAACTTCTTCCCTTGTTCCTGTAGTAACTTTGAGTAGGTCCCGCCTGGCCCAGGGGATTTAATCTATCCTTATGTTTTTCAAAATTTTCTGCACATCCTCCTTCCTAACATCAACTTGTTCTGGCATATCAGTCTGTTTTGCACTCTCCTCTGAAATGTCAAGGTCCCTCTCAGTAATGAATACTGAAGCAAAGTATTCATGAAGGACCTCCCCTACCTCCTCTGACTCCAGGCGCAGGATTCCTCCACTATCCTGATCGGCCCTTCCCTCACTCTGGCCATCCTCTTGTTCCTCACTTAGGGTTTTCCTTAATCCTACCCGCTAAAGCATTTTTGTGTTCCCTTCTCGCTCCCCATTCTTCAGTTCCTTCCTGGCTATTTGTAACCCTCCAGAGTCCTGTCTGATCCTTGCCCCTCAACCTTAAGTAAGCGCCCTTCTTCCTCTTGAGTAGATGGTCCACATCCCTTGTCACTCCAGGTTCTTTCAACCTACCGTCCCTTCCTTGCCTCAGTGGGACAAACCTATCCATCATTATCAGCAAGTGCTTCCTAAACAACCTCCACATTTCTGTTGTGCATTTCCCTGAGAACATCTGTTCCCAACTTAGGCACCCCAGTTCCTGCTTAATAATATCGTAATTTCCCCTCTCCCAATTAATTATTTTCCCACACTGTCAGCTCCTATTCCTCTCCATGAGTATAGTAAAGGTAAGGGAGTTGTGATCACTATCACTGAAATGCTGTCTCACTTCGAGGCCTGACACTTGGCATGGTTCATTGCCAAGCACCAAATCCCTCCTGGACACACCCGACAAAAACTGCTCCATCTCAACTATTTGAACTAAGCAGGTTCTAATCAATATTGGAGGAGTTAAAGTTACTCATGACAACAACCCTGTTACTCCTGCACCTTTCCCAACTCTGCCTACCAATCTGCTCCTCCGTGTCTCTGTTGCTGTTTGGAGGCCTGTAGAAAACTCACAGTAAAGTGACTGCTCCTTTCCTGTTTCTGACTTCCACCCATCCTGACTCTGTCGATAAATTCTCTTTGACAGCCTCCCTTTCTGCACCTGTGATACCCTCCCTGATGAGCAATGCCACTCCCCGTCTCTTTTACCCCCCCCCCCTTATTTCTTTTGGAACATCTCAACTCTGGAACATCCAACAACCATTCCTGCTCCTGTGATATGTCAGTCTCTGTCATGGCCACAACGTTGTAGCTCCAAGTACTGATCCATACTCTGGATTCGCCACCCTTATTCCAGATACTTCATGCATTAAAATACATGCACTTAAACCCATCACACTGACCGCACGTTGCCCTATCAAGTTCCCATCCCTCCTCACAGATTCTCTGCACACTGTATCTGGCTGTTCACTACTGACTCCATCATCTGATCTGTAGCGCACTTTCCCACCCCCGCCCTCCCTCACCTGCCAATCTCGTTTAAACCTCCTGAAGAGCTCTAGCAACATCCCACCCAGGATATTGGTGCCCCTCCAGTTCAGGTGCAACCTGTCCTTCTTGTACAGGTCCCACCTTCCCCAGAAGGTATCCCAATGATCCATGTATGTGAAGGCCTCCCTCCTACACCAGTCCTGTATCCACGTCTTCATCTGTATTCGCGCTTTGTTCCTAGCCTCACTAGTACATGACACCGGTAGCTCTCCTGAGATTACTACTCTGCTCAAACTGCCTTGTAGCTTCCAACCTAACTCCCTATACTCTCTCTCTCCAGGTCCTCCTCACTTTCTCTACCTATGTCATTGGTACCGATATGTACCATGGCTTCTGGCTGCTCTCCCTCCCCTGCAGACCCGATCCGACACATCCCTGACCCTGGCACCCAGGAGGTAACATACCATTTGGGAGTCTCACTCGTGACCATAGAATCTCGGGTCTGTTCCTTTCACGATTGAATCTCCTATCACCATCTCATAGAATCATAGAGATGTACAGCATGGAAACAGACCCTTCGGTCCAACCTGTCCATGCCGATCAGATATCCCAACCCAATCTAGTCCCACCTGCCAGCACCCGGCCTATTTCCCTCCAAACCCTTCCTATTCATATACCCATTCAAATGCCTCTTAAATGGTGCAATTGTACCGGCCCCCACCACTTCCTCTGGCAGCTCATTCCATACCCGTACCACCTTCTGCGTGGAAAAGTTGCCCCTGAGGTCTCTGTCATATCTTTCCCCTCTAAAACTAAACCTATGCCCTCTAGTTCTGGACTCCCTGATCCCAGGGAAAAGACTTTGTCTACTTGTCCTATCCATGCCCCTCATAATTTTATAAACCTCTATAAGGTCACCCTTCAGCCTCCGACACTCCAGGGAAAATAGCCCCAGCCTATTCAGCCTCTCCCTGTCACTCACATCTTCCAACCCTGGCAACATCCTTGTAAATCTTTTCTGAACCCTTTCAAGGTTCACAACATCCTTCCGATAGGAAGGAGACCAGAACTGCACTATCTCTCTCCTATTCTCCCCCTTCCTTTCTGAGCCATAGAGAGAACCCAGTGCCAGAGGCCTGGCCACTGTGACTTTCCACTGGTATGTCGTTCCCCACTAACAGTGTCCAAAGCAGTATACTTGTTGTTGAGGGGAACAGTCACAGGAGATCCCTGCACTGTCTGCCTATTCCCTTTCCCTCTCCTGACGGTCACCCAGCTACCTTTATCCTGTAACTTAGATGTGACTAACTCCCTATAACTCCTCTCTATCATCCCCTCAGCCTCCCGAATGATCCGAAGGTCATCCAGCTCCAGCTCCAGTTCCCGACTGCGGTCTGTGAGGAGCTGGAGATGGATTCACTTCACACAGGTGAAGTCAGCCGGGACACCAGTGGTGACCCTTACCTTCCACATCCTGCAAGAGGAGCAGGCACCTGTCCGAGCCTCTGTCCCGACTGCTCTAAATTGCCAAGAGAGATTGAATAAATGAGAAAACAACAAAAAAATGGCTTACCTTATCAACCCTCCCACACACAGTCTTTCTTTTTGGTTAGAGGAGGAGGATGGGTGGGAGATGCTGCACGTACAGTGTCTCAGGTTTAGCCACAGCCCGAATATATCGGTTCACGTGCCCAGCAATCCCTGTATCCGTGACCACCCCTGTTTGGCCTTGGCTCTGCCTGTTCATGAGGTGTGTATTTAAGAGGAGAACTGACCTTCCCAGCAACCCCCTGGTCCTCGCTCTCACTGATCCCGCTGCTGCTGCAAATAGAGGGTTGTATGACTGAGCTGAGATGGTTTCTTGGCTTCGGTCGGGATCCCAGGATAAGTGCAATGCCACCAAGTCACCCGTCCTTCGCAATTGGCTGCTCACCAATGCCCCCAGTTTGGGTCATGCCAGGGCCACTCAGTTCCTGAGCTCATTCTCCCCTTTTTGGTACCAAACACCTGGTACAACACCACACAGCTGAGCTGGATTACAGCCCAGAGTTTGCAATCGAAAGAAACAGCAGGGAAAATCTGCCCAGTGTCACAGCCAATATTTATCTCACAATCCAAACTGCAAACCAAGAACACAAATAATCTGATCTTTACCACGTCGCTGTGTGTGGGAGCTTATGGAGCACAAATTCATAGAATCCCTACAGTGTGGAAATTTGGCCCAACAAGTCCACACTGACGCACCGAAGAGTAACCTACCCAGACTCATTCCCCCCACCCTATTACTCTACATTTACCCCAAAATAATGCACCTAACCAACACGTCCCTGAACAGCATGGCCAATCACCCTAAACTGCACAGCTTTGGATTGTGGGAGGAAACTCACGCAGACACAGGGAGAATGTGCAAACTCCTCACAGACAGTCACCCAAGGCTGGGATCGAACCTGTGTCTCTGGTACTGTGAAGCAGCAGTGCTAACCATTGAGCCACCTTGCTGCCATACACTTTCAGTGCTGTTAGTTGTGATGTTTTCTTCATTGCAACAGTGGATTCACTGAAAGGATTGCCTTGTTTGGTTGTAAGTTGCTCAGAGTGGTCTGGTGACGGGGAATGTGCTGATTGTAACGAGGTCAGCCGGCTCGACCTCATAGAATCTGGGTTCCCTGATTGGGGCTGTCTAACCAGGGAGCCCTGGCTGACAGATAAAAAGGGTAAGTTTCTGTATCTGTGTGAGACTGTACATTTCTTTTTCATTCATTGGATAGGGGCATCACTGGCTAGGGCAGCATTTATTGCCCATCCTTAATTGTTCAGAGTTGGCGTCATGGTGGCCCAGTGGTTAACACTGCTGCCTCACAGTGCCAGAGACTGGGTTCGATCTCACCCTTGGGTGACTGCCTGTGCGGAGTTTGCATATTCTCCCCGTGTCTGTGTGGGTTTCCTCCAGGTGCTCCGGTTTCCTCCCACAATCCAATGACCTGCTATACCAACTTAAATTGCCCGTAGTGTTCAGGTTAGGTGCTTTAGTCAGGGGTAAATGTGGAGCAATAGGGTAAGGGAAAATGGGTCTGGGTGGGTTCCTCTTCTGAGGGTCGGTGTGGACTTGTTGGGCCAAAGGGCCTGATCCCGCACTGTGGGGATTCTAACCACTGGGGGTTGGGGGTTGGGGGTTGGGGGTTGGGTGGGGGGGGCGCGGCGGCAATGGGCTGGAGTCGCATGTAGGCCGGACCAGGTAAGGATGGCATGACTGAACAAGATGGGATTTTCCCCCCATTATTGACAATGAATTCCTGATCATCATCAATCTTTAAATTCCAGCTTTTTTAAAATTAAATTGATATTCTAGCATCTGCCATCTCAGGATTTGAACCCAGGTCCTCTGGATTAACAGTCCAGTGATAATATCACTAGGTCATCACCCTCTCCCAGGTTTTACAGTCAAAGACTGCTCATGTGTAAATAAAGGGTGACTTGGTGATGGGATACCAACTTCCAGGGAGTTATATCAGTGACGCCGAGACTAAAGCACACTCTGAAAAAACTCGCTCGCAATAGTCACCTGGGATAAGCATTCCCAACATCAGGCCTTTGTTTGCAAGTTGGACTTGTTCGATTCTGCCAACGAGGACTGTCCCAGGAGGCAGAAAGAATACATTTTTTTTCAAATAAATGACATTGTGGCAGATGGATACCGCAAGTAATTCTCCTGACAACCGATGTAGCTGTACCTTTAGAGACACAGAGCTGTACAGCATGGAAACAGACCCTTCGGTCCAACTTGATTAGTCTCTCGACTATCCTGGATAACTGTCGGATTCTTTAAAAAAAAAGGAACGAGTCCACGATCTATTTAAATATCTGCCTTGATGGCAGCGATTCTGGAGAACTGTTGTGGACAGCTCTGCCGAACAGCCCAAGGGGTACCGGTGTGTTTTGCCATCCCTGGCCAACTTATGTGGTGGAAATATTAGTTTAAAACCTTACAGGACACATATTTGTTAAAATCTGAGAGTGGGAAGGATGGCAAAGGGAAAAGGATTGAGCAAACTGCAGGTAGGGAGAACACTCCCCTGAAGCACCTTCAACACCAGAGACTGCAGAAGCAGCAGCAGCAGCCCCTTCTGTCTACCCCCACCACCCCCCCCCCCCTCCCCGCCCCGCCCCGGGGGACCTGACAGACTCACAGGAATTGGCCGCGGTGATCGGGAGACTTACCTTGAAAGTTGCGGCTGTGATTGAGGAAATCCGGAGGGAGATTCGTGCCCAGGTCCAACCTGTTGCATCCGTGCTGCAGAAGCACGAGCAGGAAAGCCAGGGCCTTGGGGAGAGGCTGGAGGAGGTGGAGTGTCGAACTAAGGCCTCAGAAGCTGCCACGGAGTCCTCATCCAGTCGGATTCAAGTGCTGGAGCGAGAGGTGCGGGCCTTGCAAAACCATATCGGTGACTCGAAAATCAAGGTCGGAAGAGGAAGGTGAGCAGCCAGTCAGCTTCTTTGAAAACTGGCTGCCAAAGCTTTTCGGCCTTCACATTGAGTCCAGCAGGCTTCAGAGAGAAAGGGCAGGGCAGGGCTGGTGCAGTATCCCCGCCCGGTCCTAGTGCACTTTCACTCATATAAAGACAAGCAAAAAGTCATAGAAGCTTCCAGATCCCGGGAAAAGATCCACAGGCTCTGGTGTGCAAGGGGCCAAAAATCATGTTTTTCCAGGATTTTTCAGCAGCTGGAACTTGAAAGAGGAAGTCCTTCGATGAAGTAAAAAAGAGGCTGAGAAACCTGGGCATCCAGTACTCAATGAGATACCCCACAGTACTTCGTTTCAGCCACGAGGACTCAGTTTATACATTTGACTCGGCGGGTAAGGCTGAAACCTTCGTGGACACTTTAAAATAGACAGATTGGCCTGAAGAATATGGTTAATGCTTATTCTCTTTTCTATTTTTCCCCGTGTTGTCCCTTCCCTTTTTTTATTCCTTTCTTACTCCCTAATAATTTCCTTTTTGGAAAGGGGGGGAAAAGACGTTGGAATAAGTTGTTCCTTTTTTTTAATAACTGGATTTTCTGATGGGATATTTTGTGGATGTTCTTTGTTGTCTCTCTCCCTTTTTGTTTGTTTGTTCTGCCTCTCTTTTAGTCACAAGTCGGGGTGTCACGAAGCCAGGGATGGGTGGAGTACTCATCCTGACTTGGTCTTTTTTTTCTGTTGATTTTAGGGTCATCTCCTTGTTATTTTTTCTGGCCTAAGGCTGGGGTACAGTCCGGGTTTGAAGGAGCTGTGAAGGAGGGGATGGGTAGGTGAGTGCCCCCTATGGGCAGGGGGAAGAGTCTTCCATTCAAGGTTCCATAGTTGGTTTTCTTTGTAGTGTTTTGATAGTAATAGTTGCTTATAGTTATGATGGAGTAGTTTTTGTATATATAGTTTTTCGATTCTATGAGTCTTTATGCTCGGCGCTTTGTAAGCAGGGTCTCCCTCCGAGGGGTTCAGCGTCTCTGAAAGGGGATATGGCTAAATGTCTTATTAAATGGTGCACCTGGAACATTAAGGGACGTCATTTGCCTATTAAAAGGAAAAAAGTGCTTTCTAGCTTTAAGAGGGAAAGAGTTAATATCGCTTTATTGCAGGAAACCCGTCTTGATGATGGGGAACACCTGAAATTACAACAGGGGGGTTATGACCGGGAATTCTTTTCATCCTTTACAACTAAAAGTAGGGGAGTGGCGGTACTTATCCAGAAAAATCTTCCGTTCACATTATTAGAGCAGGTGAAACATGAGCAGGGATGGTTTGTGATACTTAAAGCCCTGATACATGGGGTGGAATATGGCATTTTAAACATCTACTATCCTCCAATGCATCCCCTCAAATTTTTGATTAGTGCTTTCTCTAAGTTGAGTGCTTTTAGAATGCGGCACATTATTATAGGGGGGGGGATTATAATTGTCTTTTGGATCCGACAGTGGACAGGATGCCTTGTGGGCCCCCAACTATTTCTTCGCAGGCCAAGCAGGTGGTTGACTTATGCGAGGAGTTGGGGCTGGTGGATATTTGGAGATGTCTTCACCCTACCGGCAGGGACTTCACCTTTTTTTCAAATACACATAAATATCACACAAGGATTGACCTCTTTCTGGCTCCCTTGGCCCTTCTGGATTCGATTATGGGTTGTAAAATTGGGAATATAGCTATCTCTGATCACGCGGCGGTATATTTGGAGGTTAAGGCCAAGAGTGAAGGGCTAGGTTTGCAGCACTGGCGTTTGGACCCTTTTCTCCTTAAGGATTCCAAATTTGTGGAATACTTTTTGAAGGAGATTCAGGAATTCTTGACTATCAAATCAGGCACAGCTAGTAGTCTATCCATGCTATGGGAGACTGCTAAGGCCTTTGCTAAGGGATTAGCTATTTCCTATTCGGTTAGCCAGAAACGACAGAAGGAGGAACAGCAGCGTCTACTTGAGACGCGGTTGAAAGCCGCGGAGGCAGCACATTTTGCGATGCCTTCGGTGACTAAGCTACAACGGAGCACGGCCCTTCGGTCTGCCTTGAATTCAATACTGACACAAAACGTAAAGAAAGAACTTGCTTTTGCTAGACAGAGGCTGTTCGAATATGGGGATAGGCCAGGGAAGTATTTAGCACACCTGACGAGGAAAATGCATACTCCCCAATCCATTGCTGCAATCAGAGACAGCGCCGGGGTCCTTACATACAATGCTAAAAAGATTGTATGTAATCTTTCAGAGCTTTTACTCTGAATTGTATCAGTCTGAAGGTTGCGAAGATAGGAGGGCTAAAATGGAGTCCTTTTTTTAAAAACTTGGACCTCCCAGGGGTAACCTTGGAACAGGCCTCTCTCCTTAATGCCCCCTTGACAGTTCAGGAAATACAGGAGGCAGCTAGGCAACTTCAGAGTGGGAAAGCACCTGGCCCTGATGGTCTTCCAGATGAGTTTTATAAGGAGTTTATAGGGATTCTGTCAGGGCCAATGTTGGAGATGTACAATCACTCCCATATGCAGGAACGCCTTCCCACCATCTTTGAGAGAAGCTAATATTTCCTTAATTCTTAAGAAGGGGAAGGTTCCTGAGGATTGTGCCTCATACAGGCCCATCTCTCTTATTAAATTCAGATTTCAAGATTCTGTCCAAGATCCTGGCACTGAGATTGGAAAGGGTGTTGCCTGATATTATTAAAGAGGACCAGACAGGCTTTATAAGGGGCCGTAGGTCCTCTATTAATATATGAACGTTGCTGAATATGGTCCAAGTTTGTCAGCAATGATCGATTCAGGGGTTGGTGATTTCCTTAGATGCAGAAAAAGCATCTGACCGGGTGGAATGGCCACATCTTTTTTATGTCTTAGAACAGTTCGGGTTGGGTGGGGTCTTTGCGAGGTGGGTGGAGGTTTTATATCGCCACCCTCTGGCCGCGGTCATCACCAATGGGGTGAAGTCTGGGAATTTTATGATTGGTAGGGGTAGTCGGCAAGGTTGCCCCCTCTCACCGTTGTTGTTTACGTTGGTGATCGAGCCTCTGGCAGAGGCTATTCGTCAGAATGTCCACATAACCACTCCTGATGTGGGATCGAGGGCACACAAGATCACACTGTATGTGGATGATGGCCTTCTGTTTTTATTGAATCTGATGACCTCTGTATCCCATTTGATACAATGTATCAATTCACTTGGGGCTATTTCAGGATATAAGATTAACTTTGCAAAATCAGAGGCTATGCCTTTGGGGAACCTTAAGGATATGCCAGAAGTTGAAGGTGGCCCTAAGTTCCCTTTTAAGTGGTTACAGGCAGGGTTCCGATACCTAGGCATTTTTATTATCCCCAAGTTTGATCTGTTATTTCGGACTAACTTTGGTCACTTGCTCGACAATATTAGGCGAGACCTCCAGAGATGGGAGGCTCTTCCAATTTCATGGTTGGGTCGAATATCTCTCATTACGATGAACGTTCTTCCTCGTTTGCTTTATCCCATGTGTATGCTCCCTATAATGTTTCCCAGGTCAACGCTGCAGAAGCTTATGGGGTGGTTTGGTCCCTTTGTCTGGCATCGTGGGCGGCCCCTCATCAAACTTACTAAATTGCAGTTGCCTCAAGGAGGGGGAGGAGTTGATTTCCCAGACATCAGGAAGTATCAATTGAGTTCCCTGCTGTCCTTTGTCTGTGATTGGGTAGGTAACAATCCAAACTCAATATGGCTGGATATTGAGGCCTCCCAAGCAAAGTACCCTCTTATTAACCTGTTGTTCATATTCATGAGGACAGTTATGGACCACTGCTGGAACCCCATTGTCATTAGTACAGTCAAGGCATGGAGGGCGATGCGTCAGAGTGAGGGCTATTTATCCAAGACTTTGCCATTTACACCTAGAGTTGGCATGCCAGGGTTCACCCAGAGAGTGGTGGCTGTGTGGAATGCTCTGCCCCAGAGGGCAGTGGAGGCCCAGTCTCTGGATTCTTTTAAGAAAGAATTGGATAGAGCTCTTAAAGATAGTGGAGTCAAGGGGTACGGAGATAAGGCTGGAACAGGATACTAATTAGGAATGATCAGCCATGATCATATTGAATGGCGGTGCAGGCTCGAAGGGCAGAATGGCCTACTCCTGCATCTATTGTCGATTGTCTATTGTCTATTGTCTATTGTTCCGACCAGGGACAATGGACTCAGGGTTCAAACTATGGCAGCAAGAGAAGTTTCTAGTTTGGGAGACTTGTTTGAGGGGGAGGGGGATGTCTTTTGAGCAACTGAGCCACAAATACGGGTTGCCCAGCAGAGACCTTTTCCATTTTTTTCAGGTTAGGGATTTCATCCAGAAGAAGACTACACTTCTCACTAAGCCCTATAAGCCCAATACAGAGAGATTGTTGCTACGCTCCACAAGCACCCTTTCGGTTAGTGCCCTCTATCGTCTGCTGGGTGTCAGAGCCTGGGAGGATATTTACAGGTTATGTGAGGGCTGGGAGCAAGAGCCAGGAGTGGAGATCTCTTCTGAAACATGGGAGAACATATGGGAGAATACTTGAAAGATCTCAATCTGTAACAGGACATGTGCTACGCAGTTAAAAATTCTGCACAGGGCTCATCTGGCACCAGACCGTCTGGGCAAGTTTTAAAAAAGGGGCATCTTCAGTGTGCCCAAATGTAAAATAAGTGTAGGTACTCTTACCCATTGCTTCTGGACATGTTTATTGGAGCGCCGAGGCGGGAGAGATAGGGTGGGTCTTGAGGACTGAAGTCAAAGTAGACCCGATATCTCTCCTCTTAGGTCTCCCGAATTTACCATCTTTAGACAGGCATGGGAAGAAACTATTTAATATTCTCGCATACTGTGCACAGAAGAATATTCTGATGAATTGGGTGTCTGAGAACCTGCCGGGCTTGCTGGGATGGCAGAAATTAATTATGGAGCACATTCCCTTGGACTTTTTCACAAACATGGTGGACCACACAACAGACCATTTTTATAAGACATGTCAACCCGACTTGAGTTATTTGGATATAGATTTATCAATTATCTTAACTAGGGCATTTGTTTAACCAGGATAATTAGATTTGTCAAGCCCTGGGCCCTGGAGGGGGTCTCCCGAGTTAATATGGGTCTGTATACAATGCCCCTGTTCCTTTGTTTGTAAGCCTTGCGCCGAGCATAGCTGTTCTGTATTTTGTGGGGTTTTTTTGATTTTTTTTTTGCATTTTCTTTTTTTTTGGTGTTACTTTGCACTGTGTTAGGGTTTGCTTTGGATTATAGAGTAGGTGAGTAGTTAGTAGTTGTATTGTAATTTGTGTTTTTTTCTTTTTATTATACTGATATTTGTGATTTTTTTTCCAATAATTTTATATGCTTGCAAAGTTTTAAAAAAATTGCGAATAAATATATTTACAAAAAAAAAATCTGGCTTTATTTCTTTTTGTGTGGTTGCAAGTTAGGACCGCAGTGGCAACAGCCTTTTCTGTGTTTTTATGCACTTTTTTTCACTCGTTCCTCACTGAAACGACACCCTGTTCACCCTCCCTAACCACAAGGTCTGGACAACAGTCTGTTTGTCCTGGACGGCCATGACTGCTTCGACCTTATCTCAACCTGCGTTTTGCACTCGTGTTTACAAATGTAACCCTCGTTATGCTGTGGCGTAATCACACAATGTTCGATGTACTCCACAAAGACTTCTCGATCTTTCATCAGGACTTCACCGGAACAGAAACTGTAACCTCAATCTGTAAACTGGTTCGGTCACTTATGAAAAGCAGCTGTCTCAGTAACCAGTGTTTGCAGTAAAAAGCTGGGGCCCAAGCTTGCTGGGGGGAGATTGGTTGAGAGAGATTCACCTGGACTGGCCGAACATTTTCCAATGAGGAAATGGCTGCCTGAGTGAATTCCTGATGAAATGTCTGGAAGTCTTTGTGGAGTACATCGAACATTGTGTGATTACGCGGCAGCATAACGAGGGTTACATTTGTAAACACTAGTGCAAAGGCACCTTCTGTAACATAGTTACATACGCCATTCAGTCTCTCTGATCTCATTGACAGTTAAACCAAATTCACGAGCTTTTGCCAGTCATCTTAATCTAGTCGAAAATCCTGGTTCCCCTAGTTCTGCAATTGCTGAGTAGAAGTGACAGCATCTCAGCATCAGAGGAGAATTGGGACTGTAATATTCCTTCCCAAGTAGACAGGATAGTGAAGAAGGCATTTGGTATGCTGACCTTTATTGGTCAGTGCATTGAGTATTGAAGTTTGGGAGGTCACACTGTGCCTGTACAGGGCATTGGTTAGGCCACATTTGGAATACTGCATTCAATTTTTGTCTTCCTCCTACTGGAAGGCTGTTATGAAACTTGAAATGTTTCAGAAAAGATTTGCAAGGATGTTGCCAGGGTTGGAGAATCTGAGCTATAGGGAGAGGCTGAACAGGCTGAGGCTGTTTTCCCTGGAACATCGGAGGCTAAGGGGTGACCTTATAGAGGTTTATAAAATCATGAGGGACATGGATAGGATAAATAGAGACGGTCTTTTCCCTATGGGAATCCAGAACTAGAGGGCATAGGTTTAGGGGAAAGATATCAAAGAGATCTGAAGGGCAACTTTTTCACACAGACTGTGGTATGTGTGTGGAATGAGCTGCCAGAGGAAGTGGTGGAGGCTGGTACAAATGCAACATTTAAAAGGCGCCTGGATGGGTACGTGTATAGGAAGGGTTTAGAGGGGAGGAAGATTTTAAAAAGGGGCAACTCTTTTACATAGAGAGTGATTCGTGTGTAGAATGAACTTCCAGAGCAAGTGGTGGACATGGGTACAGTCACAAAGTTTAAAAGGCATTTGGATAAGTAGGTGAATAGGAAATGGTTTGGGGAGATGGACAAGCGCAGGCAGGTGGGATGAGGTTAGTTTGGGAATATGGTCGGCAAGGACTGGTTGGACCGAAAGATCTGTTTCCATATTGTATGACTCTATAACTTGTACATGTCCTCAGTAGAATGTCTGTTTTATTATGAATACTCAAGACCTGTTCTACCAAGCAATGATTCACCACATGGATGTCAATAATCTTCAAGGTATGCTTTGGAACAGCAAACCTGCAGAGATATAATTCTCTGCTTTGCTACATGTGTGTAAGGTGACTAGATATCCTTATTTCTCATCGAAACCCGTATCCCGGGAATGAGAGTCTTACCATAAAACAACGTCAGGTTAACCTGTCCAGACAGGCTCAGCCAGAGTCAGCTGTGAAAGTTAGCAGCACTTCCTCTGAGTGGAATCTTACTGTGCCTGAACATCACTCCCCCCAGGGACTCCAGGGCAGGGCACCACCATTTTCTGTACCCTTTATCAGAAGCTGTCCTATACTTTAAACTGAAGCTCCGGGAATGTAGACCGACCTGTTTAATTAAATAACCCAGCACACAGCAAGGTAGGGGTTAAAGAGACACAGGCGATGAAGCAAAATGAGGCGGTTCTTTGGGAACTATTAAGTGGAGGGTTGGAGCGAAGGTCAGCCCACACTATAACATCAGGACACCAGTGGCTCCACTTCGTGTGTGGGCACTTGGGCACAATGGCTCTCCTCAAGCTCTTCCCCACAGACTACACCATGGCCCTATCGCTGCTGGCCCTCTTTCTCTTCCTGGTCGTGTCTGTTATTCGGCGGAGAGTTCCCAGGAATTTCCCTCCTGGACCAACTCCACTTCCTCTGATTGGAAACCTGCACCAACTGGACCTCAAGAGGCTGGACTGGTCTCTCATGGGGGTAAGTGAGAATCCTTCACTGGGGGACTGTCTGAGGGATGGGGCGGTGTGAAGGAACAGCTCCCAAGGAGAAGCTCACAGAGACCGAGAGAGACACAGAAGGAGAGAGCCCGGAGCTAATCTGCAATCCGTGATCAGGGAATCTGTTGTCTCTGGGCCTACGATCTCTGAACTTTGCTCAGACTTTGATCCGGGAATGAGTGGGAGGAAAAACAATTGCAAAGGTATATCGCCTCACAACAATTTACACAGCATGAATGAGCTGGTAATTATTTAAGTTAGTTAACTATAAAGTAAACCTAGTCACAATAATTTAAATAAAGCCTGGAACCTGGATTAGAGGTCAGGTCACTACCACTGCGCCACTGGAACCCAAAAGCTGACTGGAGCTTTTCTTCAAAGGGAATTGGAGCACGATGGGCTGAATGGCCTCTTTCTGTGCTCTTATTTTTCCCATGATTCAAAATGAGGTCAAAGGTGGGTCAGAAATGTCAGTAAAGTGTCACAGCTGTCAGGTATCTCCTGGATCAACCTGTTTAGAGATGGTAGGACACATTCTTGGAACACCTGAGGCTTGAACCCAGAACCCCCTGACCCAGAGATAGGGACACTACCCACTGTACCACAACAGCCCTAAAGCCTATTTGACTTGTTTTGGAACCAACCTGTTCAGAGATGCTACTGCACACCCCTGCAGCAGGTGAGGCTTGAACCCAGGCCTTCTGGTACAGGGGGAGGGACACTACAGGAGCCCTAAAGCTGATTTGATGGTTTATTATATCATTGATATCAGGTTCAAATCCAACCTGCTCCAGAGGTGTGTCCTCATCTGTTAAAGAAATTGATTATTTTCTCTGAATAAGTTGTTAAAAATATCGATAATTGCATTCAAAATTAAACTAATTACATACAGGGGATAAGTCTAACTGTATGTGACCAGAGCTAATAACATTAAAGCGTGCTGATTTTTTCAACCAATTAAAACCTGAGACACCTTCGTAGTGAGAGTTGAGTAGAAGATTTGAATAAACCTTTCTGAAAAATTACTTCAGGGCAATGGGAAGGGAAGTGAGTCACTGGTGGATCTTTATTTGTTAAAGTCTGATTTCTGCGTTATTCTACCTCATCGAGCCGTGACATCTCAGTCTTTGTGGGGTTCAGATCCTGTTCCGTGGAGGGAACCCCCCCACCCCCAGGAAATGTTGCCAGCTGCAGCAGCTCTGGAGCTGGAGCAGCAGCCGGCATAACTGTGGTACACGGGTGGGGCTGGGAGCTCCTGGGGGACAGGGCATTGACATTGTGTGGGTCAGCCTGCAGGCCTCATGCTGCATCAGGAGTGCTGGAGTCTGCAGACAGTCAAGGAGGTCCTGGCGAGCAGTGAGGAAGGTCCCCTGAGGGACTAGTGAGAGCGATGGGGCCTCTGGGAAGGCCAGGCGAAGGCTGAACCCAGCACAAGGTGAGGGCTCAGGAGAGGCTGCAGGAGGAGGACTGGGATAACAAGAAACACAAGGAAAGGAAGATTCAGATTCACTTTTCAGGAGGATTAGAATAAGGAGGTAACACTACAGAGGAAAATGCAAAGTAAACAGAGAATTGGAAGAGACAGCCAGCATGAGAACAAGAGCGTACCTCACATGACACCAGGGTCCAGTCCAACAGGTTTCTCTGAGGTCACAAACTTTCAAAGCACTGATCCTTCATCAGGTGAAGGGGCAGCGCTGTGAAAGCTTGTGATTTCAAAACAACCTGTTGGACTATAACCTGGTGTCGTGTGACTTCTGACTTTGTTCACCCCAGTCCAACACTGGCACCTCCACATCATCGAGTAAAACAAATGATAAGATATCACTTCCATTTAGCGTGAGGGGGATTGCAGTAAAATACTGTCACTGTGTCTGTCTGTGAATGCACAGAGTGCGGTAAGCAAGATCAGTGAGGTGCTGGTGCAGAAAGTCATGTGAGAATATGGCCTCATGGTAATGTGGGGCAACTAAATCTGAAATCATGACTGGATCTCAAATATTTGTGGATTGCAGGGAAAGACAAGGAGGGAATGGAGGAAGAATGGAAAGGTTTATGTGGGTTTTTGTTATCGAGTCATACAGCACGGATGCAGACCCTTCAGTCTAACCAGTCCATGCTGACCATAATCCCAAAGTAATCTAGTCCCACCTGCCTGCTCCCGGCCCATCTCCCTCCAAACGTTTCCTATTCATTCACTTATCCAACTCCAGAGTGGAACAACATCTGTTGGTGAGCGTGGGGATAACTTATATTTTTAAAGACTTGCTGTTCAATCGATCTGATAACATTCCCTCCTCAAAGTCACTTTTAATTGTTTTCACAATGTTGCCAGTGTTTGATTTACATAGACTTTGCTCCCATTTGCTATCGGCGAGGGGTCCCAGCCAAAATATCAGAGTCGCTGGTCGGGCATTTTTAAAAAAAAAGACTAATTTCAATCCATTTCTATGGATTGTAGTGGCAAATGGAATGGATTTGTAGCTTTCAGGGGGTCAAGCAGATGGAATGCAAATTGTGGGTCACTTTGCTGGAATCGACAACAGAACAGACGTGAACCAGGACCGGATTGGGGAGCTCGGATTTAAAGCTGAAGGAATTGTCCATTTTTCTCTCATTTGTTTTCTCCCTCTTACAGCTGACCAGGAACGAAACCTTAGTGAAACTATTCTCTCTTTGTTAGCTCGCAGAGAAATATGGAAATGTATTTTCAGTGGAGCTCGGCCCACTGAAGGCAGTGGTGTTGACTGGTTATGACGCAGTGAAAGACGCTCTTGTGAATCACGCTGATCAATTCAGTGGGAGGCCACCCATCCCGATATTTGACGATTATTCATTCCGAACTGGTAACTTGGGACTTCGTCTTTCTCTTTGGTCTCCTCCTCATTTCTCTCAACTTGATGCATCACAGGGATAGATTGTCGATTGTTGGAAAAACCCATCTGGTTCACTAATGTCCTTTAGCAAAGGAATCTTACCTACTTAACTGGTCTGGTGTACATGTGACTCCAGACCCACAACAAATCTTACATATTTACCTGGTCTGGTGTACATGTGACTCCAGACCCACAACAAATCTTACATATTTACCTGGTCTGGTGTACATGTGACTCCAGACCCACAACAAATCTTACATATTTACCTGGTCTGGTGTACATGTGACTCCAGACCCACAACAAATCTTACATATTTACCTGGTCTGGCGTACATGTGACTCCAGACCCACAACAAATCCTACATATTTACCTGGTCTGGTGTACATGTGACTCCAGACCCACAACAAATCTTACATATTTACCTGGTCTTGTGTACATGTGACTCCAGACCCACAACAATGTGGTTGACTCTTAACTACCCTCTGGGCAATTCGGGATGGGTAATAAATGCTGACCTGGCCAGTGACACCCTCATCCCATGGATGAATAAAGAAAAAAAATAAAAATAGGAGGAAATATTTTGGAAGAGTTCTGGCACAGTTCCTCTTTCGGTTTGTTATTCTTCAAATTTCTCACCCTTGTTATGAAGATGTGGGTGTACTGTACCTTTAAGAGACCTGAAAGCTAGCAGAACTATCTGACACAGCACCAAGTGTTCTGGACAAGGTCTAATGTAACATTTGCTTGAACAACTCAGAGAGTCAAAGAGTCATAGAGATGTACAACATGGAAACAGACCCTTGTGTATTTACCCTATCCATGCCCCTAATGATTTTATAAACCTCGATAAGGTCACCCCTCAGCCTCTGATGCTCCAAGGAAAACAGCCCCAGCCTATTCAGCCTCTCCCTGTAGCTCAGATCCTCCAACCCTGGCAACATCCTTGTAAATCTTTTCTGAACCTTTTCAAGTTTCACAACATCTTTCCTACAGCAGGAACACCAATTGACCATGGTATCTTCCCTGACAAGTAGATATTGAATGCAGTATTCCAAAAGTGGCCTAACCAATGTCCTGAAAAGCTGTAACACAACCCCCCAACTCCTAAATTAAGTTCTCCCAGTCTCTCTGAACCTGCGCTCCCCACAGAATTGCATCCTTTAATTCATTTTGCATCTCCTTTATCACTATAGCTGTTCAGGATACTTCCCAATTTTGGTTTAATCTCCATATATTTAAATTGTGCCCTATCCATTTAAGTCTTCGTCATTAATATGTATCAAGAGAAGCATTGGTCCCAGGACCAACCCTTGGACAACTCCCAGTATAAACCTTCCCGCAACCTAAAACAAAACATCATTTCACAGCAGTATCTAATTTCCCACGCAGTCAAACTCCACATTGTCATTGTCTCTTTTATTCCGTGGGGTGTTACTCTAGCACCAAGCCTGCAGCATGACATTTTGTCCAATGTCTTTTGGAAGTCCCTGAATCCACATCAATTGCATTATCACAACCAGCCTTCCTGTTAATTTTCCATGTTGCATCTTTCTCTCACTGCTATTATTAACCTGACAATTGTCAGATTTGCCCCGTATATTGTGTGAGGGGATTACCGTGGTTTTGGAAATGTGTGCCATGATTGGATAGGTGTGTCACATTCTTGAAGAGACTGTCTAAGATGATTGGATAGGTGTGTCACATTCTTGAAGAGACTGTCTAAGATGATTGGTTAGGTGTACCACATTCTTGAAGATACTGTCTGAGATCAGATGGTTAATCCATTTGCCCGCTCACTCGAATGGTGTTGAAATAAGATGTTCCCCGGTATCTTTATGAAATATATATCTGCGACAAATATCCGATATCTGAAAGCTCGGCTCAGTTCCTGAAGAGCAATGATCCGTTTGCTGTTTCTGAGATATCCCTGGGACCTTCATCCCTCCCGTATTGGTCTGATCAGTAACAAGCCATTGCACTTTTTCTTTGTGCGTGTGTCCAGATGCAGCTCGTGTTTGACTGCATGATGGCTCTGGAGCTGTGGATGGACTCACTGTGGAGCATCCACGATGCTGAGGAGGTCGTGGATAGCACGTTTAGTGAACTGGACACACCGCAGGTTAGAATTGCTGAGGGAGACAGTGAATGGGTGACCAAAAGGCAGAAAAAGAGTAGGAAGGCAGTGCAGGTGTCCCCTACAGTCATCTTCCTCCGAAACAGGTATATCATTTTGGATACTGTTGGGGGAGATGGCTCACCAGGGGAGGGCAGCAGTTGCCAGGATCATGGCACCGTGGCAGGCACTGCTGTTCAGAAGGGCGGGAAAAAGACTTGCAGGGCCATAGTCATCAGGGATTCTATTGTCAGGGGAGTAGATAGGTGGTTCTGTGGCCGAAAACGACATTCCCAGATGGTATGTTGCCTCCCAGGTGCTCGTGTCAGGAATGTCATTCTGAAAGGGGAGGGTGAATAGCCAGTTATCTTGCAGCACATTGGCACCAATGATACAAGTGAAAAACAAGATGAGGTCCTGAAAATAGAATTTAGGAAGCTCGGAGAGAAGTTAAAGGACCTCAAAGGTAGTGATCTCAGGATTGCTACCAGTACCATGTGCTAGCCGGGGTAGAAATGAAAGAAGAGGCAGGATGAACATGTGACTTGAGGGGTGGTGTAGAAGGGAGGGGTTCAGATTTGTGGGACATTGGGACCGGTTCTGGGGAAGGTGGGACTATTACAAATTGGACCGTCTACACCTGAACTCGACTGGAACTAATGTCCTTGGGGGAATTTTTGCTACTGCTGTTGGGGAGGGTTTAAACTAATGTGGCAAGGGGCTGGGAAGCTGAAGAGAAGACGAATAGGCAGTGAGGTGGAAAATAGAGACTGTAAGGAACAGGATCATGAAGTTAGCATTACCAAGGGGAAGCGTAGGCAGAGGGCAGATAAATACAAAGGAACTGGTGTTCTGAAGTGCATATGCTTTAATGCAAGGAGTATAGTGGGTAAGGCAGATGGACTTATATATATTGGTGTCTGGGAGTATGACGTTATTGCGATCGCAGAGACTTGGTTGAAGGAAGGGCATGATTGGCAATTAAATGTTCCAGGATAAAGATGCTTCAGACAGGACACGGAGGGAAGTAAAAGGTGGGGGAAGGAGTTGCATAGCTGGTCAGGGATGATATCACGGCTGTGCTAAAGGAGAACACTATGGAGGGCTTGAGCAGTGAGGCATTATGGGTTGAACTGAGAAATAAGAAGGGTGCAGTTACATTGTTGGGGCTGTCCTCTTGGCCTCCCAGCAGTGAGCATGAGGTAGAAGAACAAATAGGGAAACAGGTTATGGAAAGAAGTAGAGGCAATTGCGTAGTGGTGATGGGGGATTTTAATTTTCCAAATCTTAACTGGGATACACTCAGTGTCAGACGTCTGGATGGGGCAGAACTTGTAAAGAGCATCCAGGAAAGTTTTCTAGAGCAGTATGTCAATAGACCAACAAGGGAAGGGGCCATATTGGACCTGGTGTTGGGGAATAAGCCAGGCCAGGTGGTAGAAGTTGCAGTGGGGGACCTTTTTGGGAATTGTGACCACAATTGTGTAAGTCTTAGAATACTTGCAGACAAAGATGAGAGTGGTCCTAAGGGAAGATCAAGGCCAAGCCCAATTATATCAAAATTCGGCAGGATCTGGGAAATGCAGATTGGGAGTAGCTATTTGAAGAGAAATCCACATTTGATATATGGGAGGCTTTCAAAGATATGTTGAAGATAGTGCAGGATAGGCATGTCCCTTTAAAAACGAGGGATAGGAAAGGCAAGATTCGTGAACTGTGGATGACAGTAGAAATTGTGCGACTAGCCAAGAGGAAAAGGGAAGCATACATAAGGTCCAGACAGCTGAGAACAGAACAGGCCTTGGTGGAATATTGGGAAAATAGGACCAACCTTAAATGAGGAATCAAGCAGCTAAAAGGGGTCATGAAATAACCTTATCAAGCAGAATTATGGAGAATCCCAAGATCTTTTATTCATATATCAGAGGCAAGACAGTAACTAGATAGAGTGGTCAAGAAGGCGTATGGTATGCTTGCCTTCATCAAATGGAGTATTGAGTATTAGAGCTGGCAGGTCATGCTAAAATTGTACAAGACTTTGGTTCAGCCGCATTTAGAACACTGTGTATAGTTCTGGTCACCACATGTGGATGCTTTGGAGAGGGTGCAGAGAAAGTTTACCAAGATGTTGCCAGGGATGGAAGGTGTTAGCTATGAAGAGAGGTTGAGTAGATTAGGATTGTTTTCATTAGAGAAAAGGAACTTGAGGGGGTACTGATTGAGGTCTACAAAATCATGAAGGATATAGACAGGGTGAATAGAGAGAGATAAGCTTTTTCCCAGGATGAGGTACTCAATAACGAGAGGTCAGGTGTTCAAGGTGAGAGAAGAAAAGTTGAAGGGGGATACACACAGAAAGTTCTTTACACAGAGGGTGGTAGGTGCCTGGAACACGTTGCCAGTAGAGGCAGGCACGGTAGATTCATTTAAGGTGTGTCTGGATAGATGCATGAGGAGGTGGGGAGCAGAGGGATCCAGATCCTTAGGAATTGGGTGATAGGTTTAGACAGTGGATTTGGATCGGCACAGGCTGGGCTGAAGGGCCTGTTCCCGGGCTGTAAATTTTTTTTGTTCTTTGGTCTGCACCTTCACCAGTGTTTGCCCTCTGATGAATTTGACTGTGATTTTGTACATTAGGCAGCTGCATTGTCGAGCTCTGCAATGGTCTTCCCTCTCAATGATCATCCACAGTCGTTTCCTTCATGAAAGTTGAAATGGATAACCCACCCATTCCCTCAACTCTCCTCCCTACTGCTTCTGAGAGAAGAGGTTTAAGCAGTGCAAATATTAAATATTCAGACAATCTGATAAGCTAATCTCCTGCAAAGGTCATGGTCAAACCTGTGAGTATTATTTCCTGAAAACAACAGGAGAGGTCAGTGTTCTCTCATCTATCAGTTTGGGGGCATTGACTTCAGCCTGAAGATAAATCATTTACTTTCCCATACCATTGAGTGATCTTTCCTTAACATGTTAAAATAAAATAGGAGAGTATAATTAACTAGAAAATGGGCAAGGGCATGTTGATCGAGGAAATAATTTTAGTGTTAACCAGGTGACATCAGATCGAGTGCTCCTCATTCTCCTGTCCTGAATCTTTCAACATTAAAAACAGGGGAATATAATGGTAATATTCCCATATTCCTAAATCCTGGAGCCCCACACTAATGTTCCAGAGACATGAGTTCAAATCCCACCAAGGCAGCTCAGGAAACTTGAAATAAATTAGTTCATAAATCTCAAATAAAAACTCATCTGCTGAGCGATTATCACAAAAATGCTGGATGATTGTAAAAACCCATTAATGTTCTTCAGGAGAGGCAATCTGCTCTCTCCACCCAGTCTGGTCAATGACGTGCATCTACCTGTCAGAGTGTTTTTCTCAAACTGCTGTCAGTCACTCCCATTTTCTCACATTGTATACGACAGCCAATTTGCACACAGCGAGCTCCAACAGACAGCAATGTGAAAGTGACCATCCAATCTGATTTCTGGGATGGTGACTGTGGGCTTGAAGACCAGGAATAACATCCCTACTCTTCGTCAAAACAGTGTTGTGATGATCTTTTATATCATCCCGAACAGACAGTTCATGACTTTGTCTCAAATAATACACGGCAGCTCAACAATGCAATAATCAATGTGTCATCTACAGGAGCACAAGCACTGATTTTTGTGCTCAGGCTGAGAGTCAAAATGAACCCAGAACCTTGTGACCCAGAGGCTAAGGTGCTACAAAAGTATCACCATCTTGTCCAAACCCCGAATGTGATTGAGCTTCCTCTTGTCATTTAAATTCCAGTGATCGGATCTCGAGCTGATCCCTCCCTTGGTTAAGCTGCTGGGTTGACAATCAAACCCAGTTACCTTCCTACTTTTTATTTGCTGTTGAGATTGGCCGGTTGCCAATGTCCTGCTGACTCAAGGTACTGCACTCCTTTCCCACGTGTCTCTGGATAATAATCATTGAATACCTGGCACAAGGAATGGTCCTGGAAATCATCCAGACTTTCTGTGGGCTTTATCAACCTAACCTCCCCGTGTGTCAACAATTCTTCTAACTCCATAAATGTTGCTCAAGTGCCATAACATTAACCTGCACGTGAAATGTTCGAGCCGGCCAATGTTTGGTCAACAAATGTAACTCCTTACTGGATTGGCTTGTTTTAGCTTGGGATCATCTTAAATATGAACTGACAGACACTGAAATTGGGTGGGTTAATGGTTAAAATTAAATCAGGGGGAGGATGAGATTTGGTTCTGTGTCTCTCATTACGATGGAGAATGCAGAGCCTGGGAGGGTGGTGGAAGAATGGTCAATAGGAACCTCCAAACGGAATAGGCCAGACACTGAGAATGACAAGTGAGAGGTTAGACTAATGGGCTCACTCCCCCAAAGAGCACTCATGGATACAATGACCTTCCTCTTGGTTGTAGAATGGTGTAATTCTCAGGAAAGGAAAGGGTGTTAGAAACCTGGGGTTTGGCAGCACTCACAGCAGAACCTGTGTACAATATTTGATCAGCTTTTCGTGTGTCACTTTCAGGTGTGATATTCAGTGACGGGAAGTTGTGGCGGGAGAACCGAAAGTTTGTGATCTCAGCTCTCCGAGGCTTTGGCATGGGCAAGAAATCCATTGAAGACAGGATCAGTGAAGAGGCCAGCTTTCTTGTTAATGTGTTTGAGAGTCACAAGGGTGAGTGCTTGGTGGGACATGACATGCTGGGATTCATGGTTCCCTCGAAATTGACATCTATAGAAAAGATTTTCACTTGATTAAAAGTGAGGTTTCTTCAGTTGCATTAATACTGTTTGGGGCAGTCAAATGTGAGCAGGCCCCAGAAACACTGGCCTTTGATGGACATTAATTCCACTAAAGGGTATAGCAGTTCAAAACTGCATCATCAGCTTCATCACACTAAGGATGATTAGTCTCTGTGTGATGTACTCCATTCACAAAGTCTTTCACCACTGTTGGACACTTTAAGTTAGGTTAGATTCGAAATATCCTTTGTTTGTTTTCGAGTCATGGAATCATAGAGATGTACAGCACAGAAACAGACCCTTCACTCCAACTCGTCCATGCTGACCAGATATCCCAACCTATTCTCGTGCCATTTGCCAGCATTTGGCCCATATCCCTCTAATCCCTTCTTATTCATATACCCATCCAGATGCCTTTTAAATGCTGTAATTGTACCAGCCTCCACCACTTCCTCTGACAGCTCATTCCATACACACACCACCCTCTGTGAAAAGGGCACCCCTTAGGCAAGTTTTAAATCTTAACCCTCTCAGTTTGAACTTTTGCCTCCCGTATAGACTCCCTTATCCTGGGATAAAGACCTTGTCTATTCACCCTATCTATGCCCCTCATGATTTTATAAGCCCCTATAAGGTCACCCCTCAGCCTCCAATGCTCCAGGGAAAACAGCCCCAGCCTATTCAGCCTCTCACTATAGCTCAAACCCTCTAACCCTGGCAACATCCTTGTAAATCTTTTCTGAACCCTTTCAAGGCACAGAACATCCTTCCTAAAGAATGGAGACCAGAATTGAATGCAGTATTCCAAAGTGGCCTAACCAATGTCCTATACAGCCACAACATGACCTCCCAACTCCTGTACTCGATACTCTGACCAATAAAGGAAAGCATACCAAATGCCTTCTTCACTATCCTATCTACCTGTGACTCAACTTTCAAGGAGCTATGAACCTTCACTCCAAGGTCTCTTTGTTCAGCAACACTCTCCAGGACCTTACCAATAAGTGTACAAGTACTGCCCTAATTTGAATTTCCAAAATGAAGCACGTCACATTTAACTAATTTAAAATCCATCTGCCACTCCTCGGCCCATCTGATTAAGGTCCTGTTGTACTCTGAGGTAGCCTTCGTCACTGTCCGCTACACCTTCAATTTTGCTGTCATCTGTGCACTTACTAACAAAGCAGGAAAGGAGGGGAACTGGTCAAGGTAATTAAATTCCTGGCCAGAAGTTCTTTTTCAAAATAATTTGGTCATAAAACATTTGTTTTTAATGATTCGTAAAGAGTAGCAATTTATGAACATTACCACAGTGGGAATTGTCCAGGAAGTTCAAAGATTTGATGAGCAATTGTTGTGCTCCCCAGTACCATTTGATGGATCCTCAGTGCAGTCACGTTGGTGAAAGAGAATCGAAGATTTTGGAACAATCAAATGTAGCAGCCTTGGAGCTGAATTGAACTGAAATCACCCTAATCCTGACCCTCGATTCACATAAAATGCTGGCTCCCAGCACAAAGTGTGTACAATATGTTGTGATGGATTCCATCACAGATAGAATCTTGTATCAGTAAACTGCATCTCATCTAACTTGAGCTTTTTAAAAGAGAACAATACTGGAAGTATTTGTGGTATTTCCAGCTTTAGTTTTTCTCTGAAATACTATGTTTGTTCACAGGTCAGCCTTTTGAAACAGCACAGATATTGAATTCGGCCGTGAGCAATATTATCTGTTCCATTCTATTTGGAGATCGCTTTGATTATGACGACAAAATATTTAACTCCCTCACAAACATGAACAATGAGATGACGACATTGGCTGGAACAGCTTCAATACAAGTAATTATCTTTCCGTATTACTGTACTTGGGGCGATTATTTGCAATTTGGTGTCCATAATGATCCCCTCATCACTCCAATGTCAAACAATGACCATCTCCAGTAAGATTCCTACAGTTACCTGGATTACATCTCTTCCCACCCTACCTCCATTGTTCCCGATGCAGTCTCTTTTACATTGGGGAGACTGGACGCCTTCTCGCAGAGCGCTTTAGGGAACATCCTCGGGACCCCCGCACCAATCAACCACACCGCCCTGTGGCCCAATATTTCAACTCCCCCTCCCACTTTGCCGAGGACATGCAGGTCATGGGCCTTCTCCACCGCCGCTCCCTCACCACCCGCCTGGAGGAAGAATGCCTCATCTTCCGCTTCGGAACACTTCAACCCCAGGGCATCAATGTGGATATCACCAGTTTCCCAATTCCCCTCCCCCCCACCTTACTCCAGTTCCAACCTTCCGTGGCCTGTCCAACCTGCCAATCTTCCTTCCTACCTACCTACCCACTCCACCCTCCTCTCTGACCTTCATCCTCACCTCCATCTACCTATTGCACTCTTGGCTACCTTCTCCCCACCTCCACCCCCCTCCCATTTATCTCTCCACCCCGGAGGCTCTCTGCCTTAATTCCTGACGAAGGGCCTTTGCCCAAAACGTCGATTTACCTGCTCCTTGGATGCTGCCTGACCTGCTGTGCTTTTCCAGCATCACTCTAATCTAGACTCTGATCTCCATCATCTGCAGTCTCACTTTACCATCTCCAATAAGAGACAATCTAACCACTATCCCTTGGCATTCAGTGTTGCCATCACTGAATCCCCACTGTCAAACATCCTTGGGTTCACCATTGATCAGAAACTTAACTGGGCTTGCTACATAAGCACAATAGCTACAAGAGCAGGTCAGAGACTGGCAACAGTGCGATGAGGAACTCACCTCCTGACTCCCCAAAGCCTATCCACCAATTACAAGGCACAAGTCAGGAGTGTGATGGAATACTCCCCACTTGCCTGGATGGGTGCAGCTCCAATGACACTCAAGAAGCTTGACACCATCCAGGACAAAGCAGCCCCCGCTTGATTGGTAGCAAATCCACAAAACCCCACGTCATCTACCCCCGACGCTCAGTAGCAGCAGTGTGTGCCATCTTCAGGAAAAACTGCACAAATTCACCAAAGATTGTCAGACAGAACATTCCAAACCCCCAACCACTTCCATTTAGAAGCACAAGGACAGCAGATACATGGGAACACCACCTCCTGCAAGTTCCCCTCCAAGCCACTCACCATCCTGACTTGTTCCTTCACTGTCGCTGGGTCAAAACCCTGGAATTCCCTCCCTAATGGAATTGTGGGTCTTCCTACAGCAGGTGGACTGCAGCGGTTCAAGAAGGCAGCTCACCCCCCCACCTTCTCAAGGGGGCAACTAGGGACAGGCAATAAATGCTAGGTCTCTGAGTGAATAGAAAAACCTGAGCTATTACAGGTTCAGAGTGTTTTTAACGTTATGTTTCAGTCAATTATATTAACATGTGAGGGTCCCTGACATGGAATAAATTCACATGTAAATGCTGAAAAAGTAAGATTTATGTAAATCATTTTACATAATTGTTACTTGACTCTGACATCAATGAGAGAGAAGATACCAGTCTAGAATGACTATGTGAACAGAGAGGTCTCAGATACTACACTAGCGAGCTGTTTTAGAGATCCAGTGTGCAGATATAAAGAAAGGAGTGTTACAGTACATAAGGAGTTGAAAACCCTCAATAGAGATGGGGTGGATGCAGCCACAGGGAGAGTGTTCTATCCAGGCCTCTCACAGCCAAAACTGCTTCTGACTGGCAGCTGAAAGTGTAGGTCACTATGTTGGTTTAAAGCACATGGTGACAGTGAGGGATAAAGCCCCCAGAGACAGGATCTGGTGTTAGGAGAGGGAGCTGGGGACACAACAACATAAAAAGGGAAGACGGAAGGATGTTGTGAAGCTTGAAAGGATTCAGAAAAGATTTGTAAAGACATTGCCAGGGTTGGAGGATTTGAGCTATAGGGAGAGGCTGAACAGGCTGGGCCAGTTTTCCCTGAAGCATCGGAGGCTGAGGAGTGACCTTACAGAGGTTTATAAAATTATGAGGGGAATGGATCGGGTAAATAGGCAAGGTCTTTTCCCTGGGGTGGGGGAGTCCAGAACTAGGGGGCACAGGTTTAGGGTGAGAGGGGAAAGATATAAAAGGGACCTAAGTGGCAATGTTTTCAGACAGAGGGTGATGTGTGTGTGGAATGAACTGCCAGAGGAAGTGGTGGAGGCTGGTACAATTACAACATCTAAAAGGCATCTGGATGGGTACTTGAATAGGAAGGGTTTAGAGGGATATGGGCCAAGTGCTGGCTGCAGATGAATACATGGCTGAGGAGCTGGTATATGGGAGAAGGATTCACATTTTTGGATCATTGGAATCTCTTTTGGGGTAGAAATGACCAGTGCAAGAAGGACGGATTGCACCAAAATTGGAAGGGGACTAATATACTGGCAGGGAGATTTGCTAGAGCTGCTCGGGAGGATTTTAACTGGTAAGGTGGCGGGCTGGGACCCAGGGAGATAGTGAGGAACGAGATCAATCTGAGACTGGGATAGTTGTGAACAGAAGCGAGTCAAACAGCCAGGGCAGGCAGGGACAAGGAAGGACTAATACATTAAACTGCATTTATTTCAATGTAAGGATCCTAACAGGGAAGGCAGATGAACTCAGGGCATGGTTAGGAACATGGGACTGGGATATCATAGCAATTACAGAAATGTGGCTCAGAGTTGGGCAGGACTGGCAGCTTAGTGTTCCAGCATACAAATACTACAGGTAGGATAGAAAGGGAGGCAAGAGAGGAGGGGGAGTGATGTCTTTGACAAGGGATAGCATTACAGCTGTACTGAGGGAGGATATTCACAGAAATACATCCAGGGAAGTTATTTTCACGGAACTGAGAATTAAGAAAGGGACGATCACCTTATTGGGATTGTATAATAGACCCCCTGATCATCAGAGGGAAGTTGAGAAACAAACTTGTAAGGTGATGTCAGCTATCTGTAAGAATAATAGGGTGGTTATAGTAGGGGATTTTAACTTTCCAAACATAGACTGGGACTGTCATAGTGTTAAGGGTTTAGATGGAGAGGAATTTGTTCAGTGTGTACAACAAAATAAAGCAGGGCAGGTGACTGAGTGTAGTGGGGGAGCACTTTGGGTCCAGAATATTTTAATTCTATTAGATTTAAAATAGTGATGGAAAAGGATAGACCAGATCTAAACGTTGAAGTTCGAAATTGGAGAAATGTCAATTTTGATGGTATTAAGCAAAAACTTTCAAAAACTGACTGGGGGCAACTGTTCGCAGGTAAAGGGACGGCTGGAAAATGGGAAGCCTTCAGAAATGAGATAACAAGAATCCAGAGAAAGTATATTCCTGTCAGGGTAAAAGGGAAGGCTGGTAGGAATAGGGAATGCTGGATGACTAAAGAAATTGAGGATTTGGTAAAGAAACAGAAGGAAGCATATGTCAGGTATGGACAGGATATATCAAGTGAATTCTTAGAAGAGTCGAAAGGCAGTAGGAGTTTACTTAAGAGGGAAATCAGGAGGGCAAAAAGGGGAGATGAGATAGCTTTGGCAAATAGAATTAAGGAGAATCTAAAGAGTTTTTACAAATACTTAAGTACAAAAGGGTAACGAGAGAGAGAATAGGGCCCCTAAATGATCAGCAAGGCAGCCTTTGTGTGGAGCCACAGAAAATGGGGGAGATACTAAACGAGTATTTTCCATCAGTATTTACTGTGGCAAAGGACATGGAAGATACATAATGTAGGGAAATAGATGGTAACATCTTGCAAAATGTCCAGATTACAGAGGAGGGAGTGCTGGATGTCTTGAAACGGTTAAAGGTGGATAAGTCCCCAGGACCTGATCAGGTGTACCCTAGAACTCTGTGGGAAGCTAGGGAGGTGATTGATGAGCCTCTCGCTGAGATATTTGTAACATCGATAGACACAGGTGAGGTGCCGGAAAACTGGAGGTTGGCTAGTGGTGCCACTGTTTAAGGAGGGTGGTAAGGACAAGTCAGGGAACTACAGACCACTGAGCCTGGCATCAGTGGTGGACATGTTGTTGGAGGGAATCCTGGGGGACAGGATGTACATGTATTTGGAAAGGCAAAGACTGAATGGCGATTGTCAACATGGCTTTATGCATGGGAAATCATGTCCCACAAACTTGATTGAGTTTTTTGAAGAAGTAACAAAGAGGATTGATGAGGGCAGAGCAGTAGATATGATCCATATGGACTTCAGTAAGGCATTCAACAAGGTTTACCATGGGAGACTGATTAGCAAGGTTAGATCTCATAGAATACAGGAACTGGCTCAAAGGTAGAAGACAGAGGGTGGTGGTGGAGAGTTGTTTTTCAGAATGGAGGCCTGTGACCAGTGGAGTGCCACAAGGATCAGTGCTGGATCCTCTACTTTTTTGTCATTTACATCAATGATTTGGATGTGAGCATAAGAGGTACAGTTAGTAAGTTTGCAGATGACACCAATATTGGAGGTGTAGTGGACAATGAAGAAGGTTACCTCAGATTACAACAGGACCTTGACCAGATGGGCCAATGAGCTAAGAAGTGGCAGATGGAGTTTAATTCAGATAAATGTAATGTGCTGCATTTTGGGAAAGCAAATCTTAGCAGGACTTATACACTTAATGGTAAGGTCCCAGGGAGTGTTGCTGAACAAGGAGACTTTGGAGTGCAGGTTCATAGCTCCTTGAAAGTGCGGTTTCAGATAGATAGGATAGTGAAGAAGGCTTTTAGTATGCTTTCCTTTATTGATCAGAGTATTGAGTACAAGTGTTGGGAGGTCATGTTGTGGCTGTACAGGACATTGGTTAGGCCACTGTTCGAGTATTACATGCAATTCTGGTCTCCTTCCTATTGGAAGGATGTTATGAAACTTGAAAGCATTCAGAGAAGATTTACAAGGATGTTGCCAGGCTTGGAGGATTTGAGCGATGGGGAGAGGCTGAACAGGCTGGGGCTGTTTTCCCTGGAGTGGACATGGATAGGATAAATAGACAAAGCCTTTTCCCTGGGGTGGGTGAGTCAAGAATTAGAGGGCATAGGTTTAGGGTGAGAGGGGAAAGATATAAAAGAGACCCAAGGGGCAACTTTTTCACGCAGAGGATGGTGCATATGTGGAATGAGCTGCCAGAGGATATGATGGAGGCTGGTACAATTGCAACATTTAAGAGGCATTTGGATGGGTATATGAATAGGAAGGGTTTGGAGGGATATGGGCCGGGTGCTGGCAGGTGAGATTAGATTGGGTTGGGATATCTGATCGGCATGGACGGGTTGGACCGAAAGGTCTGTTTCCGTGCTGTACAGCTCTCTGACTCTGTGACTCTAAGTGGGACTAGATTAGACAATAGACAATAGAGAATAGGTGCAGGAGTAGGCCATTCTGCCCTTCGAGCCTGCACCACCATTCAATATGATCATGGCTGATCATCCTTAATCAGTATCCTGTTCCTGCCTTATCTCCATAACCCTTGATTCCACTATCCTTGAGAGCTCTATCCAACTCTTTCTGAAATGAATCCAGAGACTGGGCCTCCACTGCCCTCTGGGGCAGAGCATTCCACACTGCCACCACTCTCTGGGTGAAGAAGTTTCTCCTCATCTCTGTCCTAAAAGGTCTACCCCGTATTTTTAAGCTGTGTCCTCTGGTTCGGCACTCACCCATCAGCGGAAACATGTTTCCTGCTGCCAGAATGTCCAATCCTTTCATAATTTTATATGTCTCAATCAGGTCCCCTCTCTGTCTTCTAAATTCAAGGGTATACAAGCCCAGTCGCTTCAGTCTTTCAGTGCAAGGTAGTCCTGCCATTCCAGGAATTGACCTTGTGAACCTACGCTGCACTCCCTCAATAGCCAGAATGTCTTTCCTCAAATTTGGAGACCAGAACTGCACACAATACTCCAGGTGTGGTCTCACCAGGGCCCCGTACAGCTGCAGAAGAACCTCTTTGCTTCTATACTCAATCCCTCTTGTTATGAAGACCAGCATGCTATTAGCCTTCTTCACTACCTGCTGTACCTGCATGCTTACCTTCATTGACTGGTGTACTAGACCACCCTGATCTCTTTGTACTGCCCCTTTACCTAAATTGATTCCATTTACAATATATATTGTAAAAAGCTGTGGTCCCAGCACTGATCCCTGCAGTACCCCACTGGTCACTGTCTGCCATTCCGAAATGGAGCCGTTTATCACTACTCTTTGTTTCCTCTCCAAGTTCTAATCCAAGTTAGTACTTTGCCCCAATACCATGCGCCCTAATTTTGCTCACTAACCTCCTACGTGGGACTTTATCAAAAGTTTTCTGGAAGTCCAGGTACACTACATCTACTGGATCTCCCTTGTCCATCTTCAGAGTTATATCCTCAAAAAATTCCAGAAGATTAGTCAAGCATGATTTCCCCTTCATAAATCCATGCTGACTCTGACCTATCCTGTTACTAATATCCAGATGTGTCGTAATTTCATCCTTTATAATAGACTCCAGCATCTTTCCCACCACTGAGGTCAGACTAACTGGTCTATAATTTCCTGCTTTCTCTCTCCCACCTTTCTTAAAAAGTGGTACAACATTAGCCACCCTCCAATCCACAGGAACTGATCCCAAATCTATTGAACTGTGGAAAATAATCACCAACGCATCCACATTTTCTCGAGCCACCTCCTTCAGTACCCTGGGATGTCGACCATCAGGCCCCGGGGACTTATCAACCTTCAGACCTAACAGCCTCTCCAACACCAATTCCTGGCAAATATAAATTCCCTTAAGTTCAGGTCCTTCAGCCACTGTTACCTCAGGGAGATTGCTTGTGTCTTCCCCAGTGAACACAGATCTGAAGTACCAATTCAATTCTTCTTCCATTTCTTTGTTCCCCATAATATATTCCCCTGTTTCTGTCTTCAAGGGCCCAATTTTAGTCTTAACCATTTTTTTGCCTTTCACATACCTAAAAAAGCTTTTACTATCCTCCTTTATATTTTTGGCCAGTTTACCTTCGTACCTCATTTTTTCTCTGCGTATTTCCTTCTTAGTAATCCTCTGTTGTTCTTTAAAAGCTTCCCAGTCCTCTGTTTTCCCACTCATCTTTGCTATGTTATACTTTTTCTCTTTTAACTTTATATGTTTCTTAACTTCCCTCATCAGCTATGACCACCCATGCCTGCTCCTAGGATCTTTCTTCCTTTTTAGAATGAACTGATCCTGCATCTTTCGCATTATACACAGAAATAGCCACCATTGTTCCTCCACTGTCATCCCTGCTAAGGTATGGCACCAATGAACTTTGGCAGCTCCTTCCTCATAGCTCCATAGTTCCCTTTATTCAACTGAAATATTGTCACTTCCGATTATACCCTCTCCCTCTCAAGTTGCAGATTGAAGCTTATTGTATTATGGTCACTACTTCCCAATGGTTCCTTCACTTCGAGGTCTCTGATCAATTCTGGTTCATTGCACAATACCAGATCTAGAATTGCCTTCTCCCTGGTAGGCTCCAGCACCAGCTGTTCTAAGAATCCATCTCAGAGGCACTCCACAAAGTCTCTCTCTCCTGATTCTGCCATCTACCTGCATGTTGAAATCCCCCATAACAACTGTAGTAACATCTTTGCGACAGGCCAATTTCAGCTCCTGATTTAACTTACATCCAACATCCAGACTACTGTTTGGGGGCTTGTAGATAACTCCCAAGAGGGTCTTTTTACCCTTAGAATTTCTCAGCTCTATCCATACTGACTCTACATCCCCTGATTCCAGGTCCTCCCACGCAAGGGACTGAATATCATCCCCTACCAATATGGCCACCCCACCCTCTCTGCCCGTCAGTCTGTCCTTATGATAGCACGTGTAGCCTTGAATGTTCATTTCCCAGGCCCTGTCCACTTGAAGCCATGTCTCAGTTATCCCCACAATATCGTATCTGCCAATTTCCAAAAGAGCCTCAAGTTCATCCATTTTATTTCTAATGCTTCGTGCATTCATATATAGTATTTTTAATTTGTTATTGCCCTCATCCTTCCCATCAACTCCTATTTCACTCAACCTTACAGCATGATCCCTTTTTGAGTTTTCTGCCTCATTGATACAGTTGTCTTTCTTGACTTCTCTTGTTCTAACTTTCCCTTCAATTTCCTTCTTAAACATCCAGTTTGTCCCCTCCCCCCCGCTACTTAGTTTCAACGTAGCTGTGTTGCACTAGCAAACCTGCCTGCCAGAATGCTGGTCCCTAACCTATTAAGGTGCAAACTGTCTCTCTTGTATAATTTATGCTTACCACAAAACATACCCCAGTGATCCAAGACTTTAAATCCTTGCTTCCTGCACCAGTTCCCCAGCCACACGTTCAAGTCCATTATCTCCCTGTTCCTGGCCTCTCCAGCCCGAGGAACTGGAAGCAAACCAGAGATAACCACCCTGGACGTCCTACCTTTCAGCCTTCTTCCTAGTTCTCCGAAGTCCCGCTGTAGTGTGTTGCTCCTCTTCTTCCCCACATCATTTGTACCTACATGTACCACCACCTCTGACTCTTCACCTTCGTCCTTGAGGATTTCCTGCACTCTGTCTGTGATGTCTTCAACCCTGGCACCAGGAAGGCAACACACCATCCTTAAGTCCTGCCTGCTGCCACAAAAACCCCGGTCAGTTCCTCTCACTATGGAGTCCCCTATTACCACGGCTCTGTGCAATGCCCGACTCTTCCACTCTGCCTCCACGCCAGCTTTTAATCAACAGACCTGGCGGACTGGCAGTGTCATCTGTCTCTACTGTTTCCAAAAGATTCAACTTGTTCCTGACAGGTACTTCCCCCGGGGTCTCTTGCACCTGTCTCCTCTCTGCCTTCCTCATCGTCTGCTCTCTTCTGCTCTCTTCTGGTATGATTGGTGTAATAACCTCGCTGAAGGTCTTGTCCAGAAAGATCTCATTCTCTCGGATGAGCCTAAGGTCCTCGAGTTCCTTCATCAGTGCTGCAATATGCTCTGTCAGTAGCTGAACGTGCACACACTTTCCACACTTATACGAGACAGACACACCAGAGTCGTTGACCTCCCACATCAAGTACGTAGCGCACTGAAACAGCTTGGCCGTCATGTCTTCACCCTCTTCAACTGTGGCGTAATCACTTCACTCAACCTCCTTGTCAAAGATTCCTGAGCTAAAGCCTCACTCTTCAATCCACAGGAACTTCCTTGGACTCTCTTTTTGGAGCAAGTCTGTGGACTTTTAATTTAGGTTAGAGGAGGCAGGTGGGAGGGAGGCCCTACTTTGTAGGACCTGGGGTCTAGAACACACCCACTCAAATAACAATCACTTGCCCTTGCAAGATTCAAAGGCAAAGCTGAGAAAAAAATGGGAAGACTCCAAATGGTGCAGACCATGACTTTGAAACAAAAAGATAGAAAACCCAAAAGCAAGGGGGAAAAGACTACAGAAGACATTGCTGCAAAGCCATGACCAACAATACCCTGGACAGTGACAAGATGGGATCAGATCACTTTGACAGTATTTCAGAATAAGTCTCAGGTCAGTCAGGCGTTTAAAGTCTGTGGGGATAACGAGAGAGCGGCCTTGCCTCATTGATAAATCAGAAGGTCAATAACGAGGAGAGAGGTGGGAGCCCCTCGGAACAGTTACACATCAGAACGATGCCATTCAGCCCTTGGATAAATAATGTCATCACCCGGTCAAATTCCACTTTCCGTGATCCAGTCCATTTCCTTGCAGGTTACAGTGCGTCCGGAGCGGATGCAGGCACCTTTCCAGCAATTTCCCACCTCAGCAACCAAACTGGGCAGCAGATTCCAGACTCCCAACACCCTGAGGCTGAGAAACATTTTTTCACTGAGTCCTCTTTAATCTTTCCACCAATCACCATAAAGTTGTGTGCCCAATTTTTGGCCTCTCTGTGAGGTAACCCGGGTCCTCCCTATCCACTCCATCCAAGCCCCTTATTATTTTCTATTAAGTCACCCCTCTATTCTAACCCCTCAACCTCCTGCGTTCCGGTGAAAACAAACCCAGTCTATCCAACCTTTCTTCATCACTAATCAGTTAATTCCATCCTCCCAGACTTTACATATTTCTCCTTTTCCTTTTTGACCAAGGTCAGGCAAGGTTCACGTAACTTGCCATTCCTGTTCCAATTTTTAAAAAAATTCCCAAGGCCTCACCGGACTCACGATGTTAACTCTGCTTTCTTCTCACTGATGTGGCCAGACGCACTGAGTTTCTCCAGCAATTCCTGCTTTTGTTTCCGATTTCCAGCAGCTCTTTGTTTTATGTCACCGTAAATTACTTGGCCAACGCATCGACTACAGACGAACAGTCACTAATCAACGCAAGCCTGAACTTATTGGTTATGTTCTTGTTCCAATCCAGCTGTACAATTCTTACCCATCTCTGGGATTTCTGATTCCGAGCCACAGGAAGTTTATTCAAAATCGAGATAAGATGATGGAAATCTTCGACAGTTTCATCAAAGCAGCTGAAGAAACCTTGAGTGAGAACAGCATTCAGACCCTAAACGAGGCCTTAATTCTGAGGCATCAGCAGGTACAGTGACACACCTTTTCAGCAGTAAGGGGTATCTCCCCAGATTTCAGACTCCACACCAGGACTTTGTGGGTTTTGATGGAGGAAGATTCTGTGTTAAACATCTGTTATTATATCGCTCAGTGCTGCCCCTAGTTTCTGGATGGAACTACAAATGTGTAGCTTCAAGCATGCACTGTATCTGATCATATCTCTGATCGTAGTGCTCATGACATCATGTGGATGTTTGTGTCCAGGGTGTAGCATTGGTTTCAGACATGGGATGTGAGTGACAGGGGCTGGGCCAGCATTTATTACCCAGAGGGCAGTGGGGTCACCCACATTGCTGTGGGTCTGGAGTCACATGTAGGCCAGACCAGGTAAGACTGGCAGATTTCCTTCCCTAAGGGTTATCAGTGAACCAGGTGGATTTTTTACAACAATCGACAGTTTGATACATGGTCACCATTAGACCAACTGTAAACTGCAGATTTTTTATTCAAGTTTCACCATGTGCCATGTTGGGTTTTGAATACATGTCGGGGCATGGGTACATTAACCTGTCACCTGGATGATGATTCCAGTGACATTATGATTACACATCCCTGAAGGATGTATGAGTTTTAATCTCGCAATTTACAATGTGAGAGAGATATCTTCTCAGAATATAATTGGTGAGGAGCTTCTACTTATTTTACACGTTATTTTCCCTGAATAACGTCCCTCAAATTCCACCTGGATGTGTTGTTGAGTGCTTTGGAGCCGTCCTCTGCTCATGTTGTCTGGGATGTCAATCTCTTTGAGACAAATGAATTTAAACCTCACATCCATTAAGACCAGCCCTTCATCTCTGCTGTGCTGCCAGAGTGGATTGAAGTCTAATGGTGAACTTAGACAGGAGAGACAACTTTCCTTCAGAGAATTGTAGGGTGTTACAGGACAGAAGGAGGTCATTTGGCCCATCGAATCGATGGCTGCTCCCAGGTAGAGCTATCCCACTCCCCTATTCTTTCCCCACTGCCCTATCACTCATTTCCCTTCAAGTATTTATCCACCTCTTACAAATAAGACCACAGACCATTAGACATAAGAGCAGAAATGGGCCTTTCAGCCCATCAAATCTGTTCTGTCATTCGGTGAGACCATGATAACCTGAACTCCACTTGCCTGCCTTTACTCCGCAATCAACTCGGAGAAAGTGAGGACTGCAGATACCGGAGATCGGAGTCGAAGAGTGTTCCACTGGGAAAGCACAGCAGGTCAGGCAGCATCCGAGGAGCAGGGTAATCGACGTTTTGAGCATGAGGGCACACATTCCTGATGAAGGGCTTATGCTCGAAACGTTAACCCTCCTGCTCCTAGGATGCTGCCTGATCGGCTGTGCTTTTCCAGCACCACGTTTTTTGACTCTTAACTCCATAACCCTTGATTCTCTCACTGATTCAAAACCTTCCTATCTCAGTCTTGCATACGCTTAATGATCCAGCTTCAACAGCCCCCTGACCCTTCCTGTCCACTCATTATCGAAGTGTTACTCTGGGTCTGTCTCCACCGCTGTCTTCAGAGTGGAAGCCCCATCACTTAATAGACGGTGCAGATAAAACAGACATTCCTTCCTGTCACGCTCTGCGGGGTCTCTTGGAAATCACCTGAAATCTCGAGTGCACTGACCTCCCACCCTCCCCGCAACACCAGTTTGACTCTATTCTTCCAAACAAAACCATTCATGCCTTTGAATGGTTCCATTCAGTTTCCCCTCAGCCTTCTTCATTCTGAGGGGAATAAACAAACCCCCCCAGCTCCCACAGTCTCTCTGCAATCCTGGCAATTGGTACCACACTCAGGAATACATTCACTCTTCTCAAAATATTCTACCCCCACCGCACAGCTCCAAGATCCTTCTCAAAGTGTAATATCACAATGGATACAGTGCACCAGCTGAAGCTATGCCAGGCTTCCTTTCCCCCTATGTAGAGGTTTAAGATCACTTCCTCACCCTTGTACTCCCTGACAATAAAGAACCAAAGACTTTGTCTGATTCTTTTCTAAGGGGCCTCTGAATTGGCTGTGCCAACTTCGGATATTGTGCAGACCAACAGCTGCCTCCGAAAGTCTGACCCCAGGGTGAGTGGGATTTAATCAACACCAACCTTTCTCCCTGGCGCCGTGAGGCAAGCAGTGCGAACCACTGATCCACCGTGCCACCTTTTCAATAACTCTTCTTTCAATAACTCCCGAAGACTGTTCTCTGTGAAGTAGCTGACAACATCCTTACAGTGATTTCGATTTTCATGGGATGGGGCCAGCTTTTTTGCTCATTTAATTGGCAGTTAAGAGTCAACCAAATAGCTATGGGTTTGGAGTTATATGTAGGCCAGACCAGGTAAGGATGGCCAATTTTCTTGCTGGAGGGACATTAATGAACCAGATTGGCTTCAATGACAGGTGTTTTACAATTGCCATTCCAGATTTTCGTTCAATTCAGGTTTTGCAGTCTGCCATGGCAGGACCTGAACCAGTCTCCCCCAGCGTATTAGTTCGGAAGAAGGACCAGGCCAGACATGAAACGTTAACACTGTTTCACCCTTCACAGATGCTGTCTGACCTGCTGAGTTTCTCCAGCACTTTCTGGTCTTCTCTCAGATTTACAGCATCCACAGTTATACCCCCAGAATACGAGCCTGGGGTTCTGAATCAGTAATCCCTGTGACATTCCCACAACATCACAACTTCACAATCGGGCTTTGAGAACAATCAGCCTACACTCAGCCCCTTCCGTTCTCCCATTCCCACAAACCTAAACCATCTCTTTCAAATCACAGTGGGCATCACAGGGGCTGGAATCATCAAATCCGGACAGTGCAGATGGAGACCATTTGGCCCATTGGATCTGTGCTATCATTCCAAACAGCACCCTACCCTTCCCTGTAACGGTGCATTTCCTGTGTCCAATCCACTGAACCTGCACATTTTTGGACTGTGGGAGGGAACCGGAATTACCAGCGAAAACCCACATAGGCACAGGCAGAATGTGCAAACTCCACGCAGTCACCCAAGGAACCCAGATCCCTGGTGCTGTGGGGAGGCAGTGGTAACCACGGTACTGCCTATTTATTGCCCCTCCCAAATTGTCCAGAGGGCAGTAAAGAGTCAACCATCTTTCAGTCGCTGCAGATGATGGAATCTGAAACCAAAAGAGAAAATGCTGGAAAATCTTATCAGGTCTGGCAGCATCTGGAAGGAGAGAAAAGAGCTGATGTTTTGAGTCAAAGCTTTGACAAATGGTCAGTTAGACTCAAAACATCAGCTCTTTTCTCTCCTTACAGATGCTGCCAGACCTGCTGAGATCTTCCAGCATTTTCTCTTTTTTGTTATCTTTCAGTGGCTCTGCCTTCGTGTATAGGCGAGACTAGGTAAGAATCCAGATGTCCCCTTCCACATAGGAACCAGGTGGGCTTTCACAGCAAGGCCAGCTCTTTATTCCAGATTTTATTGAATTAAAATTTCACCATCAGCCACGAGTGGGATTTGAACCCATGCTGACAGAACATTGTCCGGGGGGTTAGCTGGATTACCAGGCCAGTGACTTTACCCCTTGTACCACTGTCTGTCTGTGGGGATCTAGTGACTATCCATGGTGAAGGTCTGAGTGTAACACTGGCAGTGCCCACCACTTTGATTGGCTGGCAGGTTCATCATTCCCACCCTGGGCTGAAATAGGCCATAGGCCTGAGGCTTCCCAAGTTAGCTCCTGACTGCAATGAAATAGCTCCTGATGGAAAGCCACCCAGGTTTCCCATCAGTTTTCCACTCGGTGTCTGTGGTCAGTGTCGGTTCCCATCTGCTCTGTCTCCTTCTGCATTGACTTTAGAATCAAATGGTTGACTCCATATTGTTTTTCCCTCATTCTTCATAGAAAAGTGTGTCACTTCACCATTCTTTCTGGTCAGCTTCGTCTGTCCATTTCACCAATCCGCCTTTGACGTCCTCAAGTTTGTGAATATTTTGTTCATTGCTCAATATATTGCTGACTTCTATCAAGTGTACAAAAGTAGTAATGAATATAGCCTGCGTACCCAAGTCTCACTTCTCAATATATTACCTTTCATGTCATTGAGATGTCCCAAAGCTTTCTACAGAGAAGGATTGATTTTTAAAATGTGAGGTTTGTTGGAACACATGGGGATGAGTTAATGAATTTGTGTGCAGCAAGGCCCCACATTAATAACAGTGATAATGACCAGATCAACACTTTTGGTAGAAGTGTTAACATTGGCTAAGACACCAGTGAAGAGTTCTCTGTCCTTGTTAAATTAATAACATGATGTTTTACATGTACCCAGAGTCTTGGAGATGGACTGTATCGAAACAGATCCTTCGCTCCAACTCGTCCATGCTGATCAGATATCCTGAATTAATCAACTCCCGTTTGCCAGCACTTGGCCCATATCCCCTCCTATTCATATGCCCATCCAGATGCCTTTTGAATGTTATAATTGTACCAGCCTCCACCACTTTGTCTGGCAGCTCATTCCACACACGCACTACCCTCTGTGTGAAGAAGTTGCCCCTTCGGTCCCTTTTAAATCTTGCCCCTCTCTCCTTAAACCTGTGCCCTCTACTTTTGGACTCCCCATGCTTGGAAAAGGACCTTGGCTTTTCACCATATCCATACCCCTCATGATGTTATAAACCTTGATAAGTTCACCTCTCAACCTCCGACGCTCCAGAGAAAACAGCCCCAGCCCATTCAGCCTCTCCCTGCAGCTCAAACCCTCCAACCCTGGCAACATCCTTGTAAATCATTTCTGAATCCTTTCAAATTTCACCACATCCTTCCTTGAGCAGGGAGACCAGAATTACACCTGTGTTTAATCAGTTAAATAGTTCATCTGAAAGGCAGCACCTCTGATCGTGCAGCACCCTCTCAGAACAGAGCTGAAATTTCAGCTGAGGTTGTGCACTCAGATTTGTGAAGTGTGGCCTGAATTCATGAAATCCTGACTCTGAGCAAGACAGCCACTGCCCCCAATGACACAGACCCATCCAGCAATATACACACTCAAATATTTCCCCCAAGAACGTGGTACCTTCTCCTTTATTCTGCTGTAGTTGTGGGTATGTTCGCCCCGAGCTGGGAAGTTGATTTGCTGATGTGCCATTCCCTGTCTCGGTGACACCTTCAGTGCCTTAGAGCCTCCTGTGAAGTGCTGCTGTACTGTGTCGTCTGGAATTGATTTGGTTCCGTTCCTGCTGCGTCCGGTTGCACTAAAATATTTCTGTCAAGAATGTGGCAGCTTCTCCTTTATTCTATTTTGTCTTGAAGGAATCAAAAGGCCAAGCCTTGGAAATTCAGAAAAAGGACATGCTGATTACAATCATTGACCTGTTTAGTGCCGGCACAGAAACCACTTCCACCACCGTGTGCTGGGGACTCCTTCTCATGATGAAATATCCGGATATCCAGAGTAAGGGAATCACGAACTTTGTGTTTGTTAGTTGTTGTTGGTGTCTACACTGTTACTTGATCATATGGACAGGACTATCGAGGTCAGTAGTAAACTAGGCCCATGGTCAGTGTGAAATTGGTCATTTTAATCAGTAACACCTCAACTGGTTGCTCTCAGGAAGAGCTGATGGTGAGGGAGTCAGCAAGTGGAGTCTTTCTGAAATTGAGTTGAATTCAAGGTAACTCCCCCAGGCATGATGTGCACTGCAGATTCAGGGATTATACCCAGTGTGACACTCATAACAACGTGATATCAATGTCAAAACCGCAATAAAGGTCATGCTATGGATGTCTCGCCTAAGCCTCCCCCCCAAATTCTGGAATCTTCTACCTGAAAGCCTAATATACTCCTCTGTTTATTCTGTTCGCTCACAAACTCTCCAAAGGTGAACAAAACTCTCCAGGAGGTCTCTCTCTTTCTCTGCTCCTGTACTTTAAGAAAACTCACCACAGTGACAGAAATACTTACCAGTTAATCATTAAACCCCTTCAGACACAAGGAAAATCCAAATGCCACTAGTTCAAAATTCAAAAATCCAAATAGACTGTATCACACACCTTACTTCACACACAGATGATTGGAGTTAAGAGTCGTGGAGCTCTACAGCACAATAAAAGGTCCTTTGGGTCTGTGCTGGTTAGAATCAGCAACCAAATTATTCTAATCTCAATTTCCAGAGCCATGTTTATCTGGTGTTATGAGATGCTGCTTTAAGAAGGATTTGTCATTTTGAAAGCAACTGTTGCAAACTAGAAGCCCAGTGGTCTGCTCTGAGCCCAGCGAGCTTTGTTTTTTTTAAATGTTGGAACAATAGAAGCAGCCTGAAGGGGTGGTGTCAAGCTCCCACAGAGCCAGAATTTTAGTTTAACTTTCAGTCGTGTTGGGGTTTGGAAGCTGTTACACATCTCTCCCTGTTAAAACAAAATGCTCGAGTTCTCTCTCAGAGTTATCCCTGGATGGACTGGACTAGAGAGTTGCACGTGAGACAATCTGTTTCACTGAATTTGCCTTTGCCAAGGGTGTGTTTATGGGATGCTACGATCTTGGAACTGCTAATCAGTAGTAGTTAGCATATATATTATCTCGTTAAGCAATTCAATAGAGTCACAGTTAAATTAATTTTTAGAATTTCTTATTTGTCTGTATTTGAATAGGGTTTTAAGAATAAAGATTAGAGTCCCACAGTGTGGAAATAGGCTCTTTGGTCCAAGCAGTACACCAAAGAGTAACCTACCCAGACCCATTTCCCTCTGACTAATGAACCTATCACTATGGACAATTCAGCATTGCCAATTCAGCAGACCTGCACATCTTTGGACTGTGGGAGGAAACCCATGCAGACACAGGGAGAATGCACAAACTCCACACAGACAGTCACCCGAGGTAGTAATTGAACCTGGGACCCTGGTGCAGTGAGGCAGCAGTGCTAATCACTGAGCCACCATGCTGCCCTAAACTGTGTTTTCTTTCAAGCCTGGGAGTTTGACCAATCAAATTGTATCCGGAACGCAATTGCCTTTAAAAATAAGAAAACGCTGGGGGACTAGGCTATCTTCTTAATATATTTTGAGCGGGTTTGGTGTGGTCTGTAACACTGGGGATCACATGTGCACTTCTTAAATATTCTGAGGGTTTCTACAGAAATATCAGGAACCCAACAAGAACTGGCTGAGCTTCTTTCAGACAGATTCACTTGGCAAACAGTTGACTGTGTCAGAATTGGACTGATGGTGAGTAAGGATTTGTGGAGATGAGAATGGCCAATGATACCAATAAACACGTTTCAGAAGCAAGGGCAAGGCAACCTTTCAGAAAATGTCAGAACGATTTCCTTCATCTCGATCTCAATGTAACTGGTTGTAGACAAGCATGCTGCATGAGAGAACAAAGCAATGGCAGGCCTCCTGGACATCACCAATGTCTCTCATTGTAATTCAGAGCAGAACAATCTCTCTCACATTCAACTTGGCAAGATATTTCCTGCAATACAATGCATACTGTCGGTACAGTACCTTAAGCCATTGGTTGATTTAGGTCACTTTACACAGGCAGTCCCTTGGAATGGCTTGTTGTCAATCCAGTTCAATAGCTCAGCAATAAGTCTCGCGTGTAACCTGATGACTTGGCCACTCATGGGTCAGGGGTCAGAGAGTTTAGTTTCTTATCTGATCTCTTTGATACTTGAACTTCACCTCCATGTGTTCCCGATGAACTCTCTCGAATTGTTCTGGGAACAACAAACGCTGGGGATCACAGTGGGTCAGACAGCATCCATGGAGAGAGAGGAAGTTAATGTTTCGAGGCAAGAGCTGCTCAGCGCAGCTCTGACAAAGAGTCATCTGGACTTGAAAAGTCAGCTTCCTCTTTCTCCATGGCTGCTGGTTGACCCGCTGTGATCCCCAGCATTTGTTGTTTCCAGTCCAGACTCCAGCCTCTGCAGGAATTTGCTCCTCTCTTGAATTGTTTGTTTGTTTCCTGAACACACTGTCTCCTATTTACTTGGTCACAGTCCAGGGGCCTGAAACCTTTGACCTCTTCTGGGCTGCTTTTGAGGAAACCCCGAAAATGGGGTCCTCCTGTCTTGGGTGAGTTCTGAGCCGAGCGGGTATTTTCATAGAAATTTTGGCTCAGTAAATATCCACTCGCAATGGAATTCTTCTCAATAAATATCTGTCATTCCAGAATTGGCATGGAATTATTTTAGAAGTGTTGTCCAATTGTCTTCACAAGTAAATGGGTGAGTGCGACTCTGACAGCACTCCAGAAGCTTCACACCACCCAGGGACAAAGCAGCCCCCACTTGATTGGCACCACATCCACAAGCATCAACTCCATCCACCACCGGCACTCAGTCGCAGTACTGTGTACCATCGATAAGATGCACTGCAGCAATTCACCAAAAATCTGGAAACAGCCTTCCAAGTCCATCTAGAAGGACAGGGGCAGCAGATCATGGCAAGTTCCCCTCCAAGCCACTCGCCATCCTGACTGGGAAATATATCCCCGTTCCTTCAGCGTCACTGGGTCAAAATCCTGGAACTCCATCTCTCGCAGCATTGCCGGTCTCACCCCAACAGGTGGACTGCAGCGGTTCAAGGAGGCAGCTCGAGGGGCAACTAGGGACGGGCAATAATTGCTGGCCGAGCCAGCAACGTGCCCATCCCATGAGTGAAAAGTAAAATGATAAAATTGATCTTGAAGGTTAGCACACAGTGACCCAAATACAACCAATCGCTTGTTGTATGTATTTGGCTTTTGTGTTTATTGAAGTTGATGAATATCGAATGGGGAACATAAGACACATTGATCGTGCCTTATTTCTGTCACTGATGAATTTCTATCCCATTGTTTGATGGCAGTTTCCCCAATCCAAGCTTCCTCTATTTCAGGGAAAGTTCAGGAAGAAATCGATCAGGTGATAGGAGCCGGACGAGCCCCTGTAACAGAAGACCGAAAGCGAATGCCTTACACTGACGCTGTGATTCATGAAATCCAGAGATTTGCCAACATCGTCCCCATGAACCTTCCTCATTCAACAACTGAGGACACACACGTGAAAGGACATTTCATTCCAAAGGTAGTTCTGAATGATATCAACCAGGCTAGGGTTTCGCAATCTGTGTCTGCGAGAAATTGGAAGTACCTTCAAACTAAAATTAAAAGTGACAGAAAAGGAAACAAATTTTAAATGGAACTGATTTGGAAATTACTGAATCGGGGGTGGCAATTTTCATAGTGGAGGAATCCCAATGACATTTAAAATAAGTATGGGCCCCACCTTGACCACTGGAAACTAACAGGGTCAGGTCCAACACTGGATTCACACATCCCACTTCATTCACTCTCCATTGAAGTCAGGCTCAGAAACACATTCCGAATTATTGTTCTTGTTTGCAGGGAACGTACGTGATTCCTGTCCTGACCTCGGTGCTGCGTGACAAAACTCAATGGAAAACTCCAAAGGAGTTTAACCCGGCTCACTTCCTGGATGCTGATGGGAATTTTGTGAAGAGAGATGCCTTCATGCCTTTCTCTGCAGGTAACTGGACGAGAGGGACATGTCTTCCTGCTGTTAAATATTTCCATTTCTGAAGTGAGATGAGGAACTGTTGAGAGCAATCTTTATTTTGAACAGGCAGGAACTCCACAATGTCACAATTAGACCTGCTTTAGCATTTCGCGCGGGTGTAAACTGTACAGGGTGAACGTGGTCTTGTATCTTGCTGCTACTGTTGCTGGTCCCATCTGGGACATTCCAGTTCCTGTTGGGACCACGAGAGATATCTTGGGTTGATTCACTACCACCAATCCTTCTGATTGGTATCCATCTGCGTTACTGACATCCAATGGGGAAGGAGACTGACACATCGCCTTGAGCAGAAGGTAGCCTTAGTTTCGATGTACAGTAACTAGGTTTATTACATCTTACTGAATGACTAGTTGCAACATATCTGAGATACTATGATTTCCTCTTGTGAGATATCGGGTCCAGTCTAAGAGTACAGCAACTGCAGGGGGATCAACGTGACTGAATGTACAAATGCTGACACTTGATAACTAGATGGGAGGAGCGCATCCCATAATGTCAATTAACCCTTTCAGGTCTGAACTATTTTATACACCAGTACACAAGGCTCAGAGGCTGTTTGACAGCATAGGAGAGTCCTGGACCAGAGGGCAGAATCTGGAATAACGGGGAGCCCATTTAGCAAAGAGATGATGAGGAATTTTGTTGCTGTTAGAGGGCGGTGAGTCTATGGAGTTCTTTACTGCAGAGGACGGCAGAAGTTGGGTCATTAAGTCTATTCAAGGCTGAGGTAAGTGAGGGAATCAAAGTTGGTGGTGGAAAGGCAGCAGAGTGGATTATCAGACCAGCCGTCAGAGCAGACTCAATGGGCTGAATGGCCTATGTTTTTACTCTCATGATGTCATGGTCTATCCATTGGAGAAAACATAAAAAAAATGTTCTGCAGAGAGTTACCTTAGAAGCACTTCAGTCAAATAACAGTATAGTAGCACTGTAGCAAATAGTAGCACAGATTGAACTTGGTGGGGTTTTTTTTAGATTACTTACAGTGTGGAAACAGGCCCTTCGGCCCAACAAACCCACACCGACCCTCCGTAGAGTAACCCACCCAGACCCATTCCCCGACATTTACCTCTTCAGCTAACACTACAGGCAATTTGGCATGGCCAATTCACCTAACCTGCACATCTTTGGATTGTGGGAGGAAACCCGCACAGACACGGGGAGAATGTGCAAACCCCACACAGATAGTTGCCTGAGTCGGGAATTGAACCCAGGTCTCTGGCGCTGTGAGGCAGCAGTGCTAACCACTGTGCCACCATATGATGTTGCCAGTGCCACAAAGATGTAACTGTGAGGGGATCAGGTCTGGGAGCTACATCTCCAAGGAGACACATTCTATTGAATGGACAAACAGTTGGCAGAGGAGGTCTGGGTGCCTTCTCAGTAAGAAATTAAGTTACAACGATAGCAAGTAGTGATACAGAGTCAGAAGCACAGAACCTGTGTGGGCAGAATCAAGGAACGGCAAAGGCTAAAAGACCCTGATGGGTGTTATGTACAAGCCTCTGAGCAAGAGTCTGGATGTGAGGAAGAAAATAAATCAGGAGACCGAAACGGCAAGTCAGAAAGATACTATTGCAATGATCATCAGGGTCTTAAAGATGCTGGGAAAATCAGTTCACCTGAAGCCTTGGCTGAAGTTGGGTGCATAAAGCAGTTGCTCCCCAGAAAGGGGGGAGGTACTAATTTTAAGAAAAAGTTTACCTCAGTTTAAGGAGTTTAGTTTAAAAGTTCCAGACTGGATCTACTTAGATAAAACTCTGAAAAGGTCATTTGAAGCTGAGAAAGTCTATGCTCAGTTGTATGCCAGCTCCAGGAAGAAGCTGATAGATTCTCGAGACTGGGAATTAAACTCAACTTAAGCTCTATTGACAGGGCAGGGAATTGTCTCAGATGGGAGTACTGTCGAGACATGTTAGTGGAATAAATGGGATTGATTTTTACAAAGCCTTTACATTTTTGCTGTATGTAAATTGTTTGGTTAATTCTCTATTATCTTAATTGTCTGAAGGAGAGACATTAGGAAGCACATCCACACACAGAGGGTGGTAGATGTTTGGAACTCTCTTCCACAAACTGCTGTTGATGCTGGATCAGTTTTTAGTTTTAAATCTGAGATAGATACATTTTTGTTAAGCAAAGACTTGAAGGGGTATGGGCCTAAGGGATATGGAGCTATACAATAGATCAGTCATTAAATGGTGGAACAGACTGGTTGGGCTGAATGGCACACTGCTGTTCCTATGATTTCAGCCTGGGATTTCACTTAGAGTCTTGGAGTCATAAAGCATGGAAAAAGACCCTTCGTGTCCAAGTTAGTGAGACATGATTTCTCATGCACAAAGCCATGTTGGCTATCCCTAATCAATCCTTGCCTTTCCAAATGCATGTAAATCCTATTCCTCAAAATCCCCTCCAACAACTCACCCACCACTGACATCAGGCTCACCCTGTCTGTAATTCACTTTTTTATGGCCTTTCTTATACAATGATACCACATTAGCCAACTTCCAGTTTTCCGGCACCCACCTGTGGTTATCAATGATACAAATATCTCAGCAAGTGGCTGAGCAATCTCTTCCCAAGCCTTCCTCAAAGTTCTGGGAAATATCTGCTCAGTTCCCGGGGATTTATCTCCTCTTGTGTGTTTTAAGACCTCCAGCACCTTCTCTTCTGTAATATGAACTCTTTTCAAGCCTTCATTACTTATTCCCCCAAGTTCCCCCACTTCTATGTCGTTTTCCACAGTAAATACTGACACAAAGTCTCCATTTAATACCTCACCCATCTCCTATGGTTCTACACATAGGCGGGCCTTGCTAATCTTTAAGGGGGTCCTATTCTCTCCCCAGTTACTCCTTTGTACTTAATGTACTTATCGAGACCTTATGGATTCTCTTTAACTCATTTTACCAAAGCTCTCTCATGTCCCCTTTTTGCCCTCCTGATTTCCCTCTTAAGTATACTCCTACTGCCTTTATACTCTGCTGGGGATTCACTCGATCCCAACTGGCTATACCTGATAATATGCCTCTTTCTTTGTCTTGAGCAAAGCCTCAATTTTTCTGGTCATCCAACATTCTGTACACCTACCAGCCTTGCCCTTCACGCTAACAGGAACATACTGTCTCTGAACTCTCGTTCTTAAAGGCCTCCCACTATCCAACTATCCCCTTATCTGTGAATAACCTCCCTCAATCAATGTTTGAAAGTTCCTGTCTAATACCGTCAAACTCAACCTTACTCCAGTTTAGAACTCTAACTTTTTGATCAGTTCTATCCTTTTCCATAACTGTTTTAAAACTAATAGAAATTACAATCACACAGCCCAAAGTGCTCCCACACCTCAGTCACTTTCCCTATCTTCTTTCCTAACGGAATAATACCATGAGCTAGGATCGCAATAGTTTGTGTGAGAGAGCAGAGTGTAGGTAGAGGATCAGCAAGGATCTTACTGAATGGGGAAAGGGGTTTGAGTGACCGAATGGACTCCACCTGTTTATGAATGAACCCTGTGCGTGTGTGTCTGTCTGTGTGAGTGTTTGAGTGTGTGTGTTGGTGTGTGTGTTGGTATGTGTGTACTTGTGTGTGTGTGTGTCTGCCTGTTTGCCTGTGTGAGTGTTTGTTTGTGTATTGGTGTGTGTGTGTTTGTGGGTGTGTTTGTTTGTGTGTGTGTGTTGGTGTGTGTGTGTTTGTGGGTGTGTTTGTTTGTGTGTGTGTGTGTCTGTCTGTCTGTGTGAGTGTTTGTGTGTGTGTGTCTGTGTATGTGTGTGTCTGTGTATGTGTGTGTCTATGTGTGTGTCTGTGCCTGTGTTTGTGTCTGTGTGTGTCTGTCTGTCTGTGTGTGTGTCTGTGTGTGTGTGTGCCTGTGTGTATCTGTGTGTGTGTGTGTGTGTGTGTGTGTTTGTGCCTGTGTATCTGTGTGTGTGTGTGTGTGTGTGTGTGTATGTGTGCGTGTGTGTGTATGTGTGCGTGTGTGTGTGTGTGTGTGTGTATGTGTGTGTGGGTGAGGTACTGACCGTTCCCTGTTCTTTTTCAGGTCGGAGGGTGTGCGCTGGTGAGGCACTGGCTAAAGTGGAGCTTTTCCTGTTCTTCACCACCCTGCTGCAGAAGTTCCACTTCCAGGCCCCACCAGGGGTGACCGACCTGGACACTAGCCCGAGAATCGGCTTCGTGACCAACCCAAAACCCCACCGGGTTTGTGCTGTGTCTCGCTGATGGGACCCAGCGACAGGCCCAGTCGGTCTTTCACTGCTGGGTTTCTAAAGGTGGGACTCGATTATCCCATCTCTACACTAGCTGTGACACAATCGTTTACTGTTTGCACAAACTGTAATTCCATCAGCTTGTCTCCGAAACACTCTCCCGTGAAGGATAACAATTCCAAGGAACATTTTCTCCAGTTGTATAAAGAAGCTGGAATCCCATTGATAGGCGTGAGTCCACTGACCACTCAATCAATCCAACTCGTTCATGTTGAGAAAACTTTACACACGGAGCATTGACTTAATCAAGCTATCGAAATGCTTTCAAATGGATACATTGCAACTACCGCATGGTTAAGCCTTGTTCTCGAACAATAACCAGCACGTTTCACTGATTCTGAAATCGGGAGACCACCTTACGTTAGTCAGACTCCTACCCAATCACATACAAATCCTCAGGGAGCTGAAAACTCTGTCAGATTAATCTAAATATGGAATAAAGTTAATCATGGATGTGATGATTAAATATCTAATAAATATGCTCTATATCCAATTAGTGCAATGTCATTATTGGAAAATGGAGCTCAAAGTTGGTGGCGTGACAGTACAGTCAGATAGCTCCTGGATATATACTCATTACCGTTTGGTGCTGCCTCATTGCTGACTACGTTACTGATCAAATAGTGAATCAGCAGAGATCCAAGTCCGCATCTGTGCAGAGATATGTGCAGATTTAATACAGAATGTTGCCGTATTGTGATCACAGGGTGAAAGTGAGGACTGTAATGCTGGAGATCAGAGTCAAAGAGTGTGGTGCTGGAAAAGCACAGCAGGTCAGGCAGCATCTGAGGAGCAGGAGAATCGATGTTTGGAGCATCAGTCCTTCATCAGGAATGAGGTTTGTGGCCCAAGGGAGCTGAAGGGGCTGAGAGATAAATGGGAGGGGAGTGGGGTCAAGGAGCAGGGTAGCTGAGAATGTGATAGGTCAATGAAGTTGGGGGTGAAGGTGATAGGTCGGTAGGGAGGATGGAGTGGATTGGTGGGAAGGGAGATGGACAGGGTCGACGGGTGAAGAGGGCAGTGTCCAGTTGGAGGGTTGGATCTGGGATAAGGTGGGGGGGAGGGGAAATGGAAGGTTGGATCTGGGATAAGGTCTGGGGAGGGGAAATGGAAGGTTGGATCTGTGAGAAGGTGGGGGGAGCGGAAATGGAAGGTTGGAAGTGGATAAGGTATGGGATGGGGAAATGGTAGGTTGGATCTGGGATAAGGTGTGGGTAGGGGAAATGGAAGGTTGGATCTGGGATAAGGTGGGGGGAGGGGAAATGGGAGGTTGGATCTGGGATAAGGTGGGGGGAGGGGAAATGGAAGGTTGGATCTGGGATAAGGTGGGGGGAGGGGAAATGGAAGGTTGGATCTGCGAGAAGGTGGGGGGAGGCGAAATGGGAGGTTGGATCTGGGATAAGGTTGGGGGGAGGGGAAATGGAAGGTTGGATCTGGGATAAGGTGTGGGGAGGAGAAATGGAAGGTTGGATCTGGGATAAGGTGGGGGGAGGGGAAATGGGAGGTTGGATCTGGGATAAGGTTGGGGGGAGGGGAAATGGAAGGTTGGATCTGGGATAAGGTGGGGGGAGGGGAAATGGAAGGTTGGATCTGGGATAAGGTGTGGGGAGGAGAAATGGAAGGTTGGATCTGGGATAAGGTGGGGGGAGGGGAAATGGAAGGTTGGATCTGGGATAAGGTGGGGGGAGGGGAAATGGAAGGTTGGATCTGGGATAAGGTGGGGGGAGGGGAAATGGAAGGTTGGATCTGGGATAAGGTGGGGGGAGGGGAAATGGAAGGTTGGATCTGGGATATGCTGATTGTAATACCAGAAAAGTCAGATTCCAGATAGGGACCTACCTTGAAAAATCACAAGTTTGATTTTTTTTTGTGTCCAGTCAGGGACGCCCACTGACAGGTCAGGGACCTGCGGATCTGGGTCCAAATAGAGATGGGGACCCATAAAAAAAGGAGTCAGGGACTTCAAGGGAGTCGGAGAGTCCCACTAACAGGTCAGGGACTTGCGTAATGAAATATTTCAAATGAGTCGGGGACTCAACTTCAGTCAAATTGGCGTTCTCTAAATTAATTCCCAAATTATTGTGTGAAAGACAAAACAAAGAAAGATCATGATATATTATAAGGAGAATGTCAGGGCTTGAGAATGTCGAGAGTGTTTTGCAGAAACCATTCGTCTAGATGTCCATTGTCAGATTGTTGATTAGTGAAAGCTTTAGCTTGAGATTATCTTCTCTGTTGTATCTACTCGGCTTGGCTTGTCTTGTTTTGCAGCTTTGTCTTGTTTGTCTGCTATAGTTTTGTTCTGTGTGTTTTGGTGTTTGTTCTTTGTTTATGGAATAGAGAGGGTGGTCGCTGCCTTTATCATGTTAAAAAAAAGAAAGCTGGCCAATGATCCAACTCTCACACACTTGGTTAAGTATCTGTGTGCCACAGCCAGGATTGATGAGACTAAACTCCTTAACTTTAACTGTTTTGGAATGTGAGTGCCTCATTCCCCTTAAAATGTTCATATGTGTGTGTGAGAGAGAGACAAAGAGAGAGAAAGAGAGAGGAGAGAGAGAGAGAATCAGTGCTGATTTCCTGCAGCTTGCAGCAAGTTTAACCCTTTGTGATTCAGTTTGAATGCACATTTGTTTGTTGGTGATTGGATGTTTGTCTTTTGTCCCTGGAGCTTGAGATCTAGGACTGTTTTGAATTTGATTTGCCCTTTTGGGAATTTAAGATGATTTCTTTTAAGGTTAAGGATCCAGCCGTGATTATGAAATGAAATGTTAACCCCTGTTCTTGTCACAGGCCATGACTGCACTACTGTCAATTTCTAACTAACCTCTTTTATGCTTACATGAAAGCCAATCTTAGTTAATTTCAAATCAGTTTAATATGGAGAAAGGCGACATTACAATCTTTTAAAAAAATCTTCTCCTTTGATTCTGCACCATTTGACATCAGGATAAACGTTGTCTCAAATTCCCCATACTTTCATCCGACTGTCAAAGGTCATGTTCACCCATCTCACCCCTACCTGTTGGACGAATGAAAGAATTGACTAAAGCAAGTAAAGCAGTAACACAAAACGTGGGCCTCAGGTGCAGGATCATTCTGTTCCGGGATGAGCGCAGGTTTCTGCTCAATTGGAAAATGGAACTCAAAGTGCAGAAGTGGGTGGTGTGACCGTACAGTCAGACAGATCCTGGATATATATTCATGACTGTTTGGTGCTGCCTCATTGCTAACTACGTTACTGATCAAATAGTGAATCACATCATGTTGCAGCTGAGCAGCACATAGGGAAGGCTGCTTTTGGAATACTGCGTTCAGTTCGGATCCTCCTGCTGTTAGGAAGCATATTGTGGAACGGTTCAGGAAAAATTAACAAGGTTGGAAAGTTTGAGCAACAGACGCTGAATAGGCTGGAGCTGTTTTCTTCCGAGTGTCAGAGGCTGAGGGGGTGACCTTATGGAGGTTTATAAAATCACGAGGGGCATGGATAAGGCGAGGAGGCAATGTCTCTTCCCAGGGTAGGGGAGTCCAAAACAAGAGAGCATAGGTTTAAGGTGAGAGGGGAAAGTCTCGAGGGATCTAAAGGGGCAACATTTTCACGCAGATGGTGGTGCATCGATAGAATGGGCTGCCAGAGGAAGTGGTGGAGGTTGGTACAATTGCAACATTTAAAAGGCATCTGGGATGGGTATGAATAAGAGGGATTTGGTGGGGTATGGGCAAGTACTGGCAAATGAGACGAGATTAATTTCAGATATCTCTGGACTGAAGGGTCTGTTTCAATGCTGTATAACTTGGAGTCATGTTCTTGGAGCAGAGATCCAAGTCCAGATCTGCACAGAGAGATGTGCAGATTCAACACAGAACATTGCCATCGAATTGACTAAAGGAAATAAAGCAGTAGCACTAAACCTGGGTGTCAGGTACAGAATCATTCTGTACCAGGATGACAGCACATTTCTGCACAGTTTTAGTTATAATCTAAACCTAGCATTGAGGAAAATCACCTCAGACTTCAACATTTGCTCATTGAGTGGAGGAATTGCATGAACCTTATTTAATTTAGTTAAATTTTAGAAAACTGGAAGTATAAAGATAGATCCAAAATATCTCAAACTAACAGCATCGGTTTCAGAAAATGATGCCAGCAGATTTAATTTTTATTTCAGACTTGTTTGTTTCCATTTAATTTTAATACTGCTGTGTCTCATTGGTCATTATGGTGTGCCAGTCGTAGCTTTATTCCATATCAATTTCCTCTCCCTCACTGACAATTGAAGTTTCAGTTCAACATTAGGTTGTGATAAATCATGTCACAAAATTAACATCCTATTGTTAACATCTGTGTCTTTGGATTCGGCCATTATTTGTGCATTAGATGTTTTTTGTGACCATGTGAGTAGACCAGACCCTTTAAGGCAGCTGTAGACATTTCACGGCCTATAGCATTGTCAATGAGCAATGACTGGTCAGGGCTGCTTACTGAACCGAATCTGGGATTTAAATTAAGGGACTAGAACCAGGTAATGATAATGGATTTCAGAGATGGAAACTGTGTACATTTTATATTTTAAATATTGAATACTGAATAAATGAATTTCCCGTTGATAATTGTATCAGCCCTGAATCGCAAAATCAGAATGAATTGGCAGGATCACTTGGTTTTATTCCTTTACACATTGTCAGTGACCTGCCTCATTGCCTCATGGGTAATTTGAAGCATGGCCGCATTGATTCATTGTGAACTAAAGAATGGAAAGATACCTTACTGGCCAGTTGAAGGAATTCTGCTTGTGATTGAGGAATAGAGGTATGTATAGTAGATGGAACTTCCAAAAGGTGGGAAGTGTTCATAGCTGACTGTGAATGGGTCAATGAACAAATAAAAGGGTCATGTGAAACAGTGTAAGGCGACTAAGGCTGAGGAATATACAAACAGGGTTAAAGCAATAACGCTGTGAAATAAAGAACTTAGATTCTACTCGGAATCCCCAGCCTATGTCTGGCATACAGACCCTATTTGAGGATGGGGATGACACTGATAGGGATGAGGATGGGGATTTTATTCCTGGATACCTACTGAGCCCTTAACATCTGATAGATCCCACCCACCCCCTTATTACAAACCTTTCCTTCTTTTGAAAATGAAGCGTCCAGCCTTCATCGCCGATATCATGGGGATGAGTGGCCTGTACCATCTTAAACCAGGGGCCTTCCTGGGAATCAGAGTAATGTTAATGAGGCATGGCCCAGACCACAAGAACAAACCTGCCCAATTTGCTCAATATGTCCAAGGGTGATACAGATGTAAACACAGTGAAATTCTGGGAGCAGCCTGAATCCGAATGGCTTGTGTTTTCGGACTGAAATAAGTGGCCATCTGTCTGATGGAAGTGGTGTACGGCCCACAATTGAGAAAATAATCAAGGAGCTGATGCACCTTTGTTTTCCTCCTGGTGTCACTGACATGATCCGGACACACAATATGAACTAGTCCAGAATTTTCCAGTCGCCAATGAGACAAATGGTGGTTTTCTATTGGGATGGCCAGAACCAGACTGAACCACGATGCAAGTTACAAGCAAACCGATTATATCCAGCAACCTCGCGATCCCAAATGCTGTGTGCCAGCCCTGACAGGGTTAATTGGGGCCAGGATACTCACTGGGAGTGGAATCTACCTCAGATGCCCACCCAGCGACCACAGCTGAACAACCCCTTCCTGAGGGGACCCTGCAAATGGGGACAGACAGGCCCCAGTGCGACACCTTTGAGGTTGGGAACAAGACAGTGAAATCCCCCAGGGACAAATGGCAGGCCCTTGCTTTAACTGTGGAAATATGGCCACTGGGGAATGATGTGTCCTTAATGTTACCTTGGAGCAAATGCAGGGATCGACATGCTTGCATCCTGGCAAAAGGAAAATCTGTGAATATGTACTGACACTTCATTGTGCTTTTGGGGTGACCCATGATTACAGAGCCTTGTGGGAACATAAAGGATTGTTAACACCCACGGGATGGCATTATAGTAATGCTGTTTTGTCCAATCAGTCTGGCAGTTATTAAGATGTTCGATTCACACTGAGGCAACTGATACAGTTTCCAAAGCAATGAGCAGATAGATGCTGCTGCCAAGCAGGCAGCCTTACACTCCAAACCTCTGGTCCCATTGGGTCCCCAGCAACACCCAGATAGAGACAATAGGGGGACAGGTATGCCAGACCTGGGTAAGGTACAGAAATCACAGGGGAAGGCCCCTGATGGACAGCACAAACTATGGCCTCAACGAGGGCACTCCCTCAATACTCAAACCAAAATGTGGGTGACCCCTGCTGGACAAGTTTGTGTTCCTTCTTTGCTGCTGCCTATTGTAGTTGATTATGTGCATATCTGTACACACTTGGGCAAGGAGGGAATGGTTAATACTCTATTACAAACACGGTAGCACCCAGATTTCCAGAAAGCAGCCAGGAAAAGAGCTGACGCGTTGTTTAATTTGTAAACCAACGAGATGCACGCTGTAAGAGGGATGCCCTGCGGTTGTTAACCCCTTCCTTGCCTGGTGGGCCTTTTTACTTGTCTACAACTTGCTTTTATAGAATCACCTCATGCACATTGTTCTGAATATTCGCTAATAACAGTGGATGTGTTTAGTAGATGAATCAAAACTATCCCAATAACTGATATAGCTGCCACTACAGTATTGGACAAGTGGAAATATTTGCATCAGTTAACCAAAACTCTTCAAAGTTTACATTCACAGGTACACCAGGCCTGAGAATTAGGCCCAGGGCAAATTGGAGCCTGGGTGGAAAGGCCCGTTCCTAGTTCTGCTGGTCACCCGTTCAGCAGTCAAGGTCAAGGGGAGGCCGTACGGACACAGGGGACGCAGTACAAGGGAGGACCACCCCAAGGAGAACATCTATTGATTCCTGCAACACTGAAAACCCACGACCACAGATGTCCCCAACTGATTGTTTTTGCAGTTATTATATTTGTTTTGCTTGTTTTTCTGATGCCGATCTTATCTGACTGGGGTCCTCGGTATAACCTGGTGGCCTCAACCAAGAAAGAATTGCATTTTAATGCCTTTCTTTATTTGACATATCTTTACACACAGTAGGTCAGCCACTCTGGCTGCTGGGTTTGTGCACACGTTCCTTTCCATTCGAAAGGTGGGATTCCCTTGAGGGCCGTACCTTTTAATGACTCGGACACTGCTGAATGGTGGTTGCATCAACGTCGTTCTGCTGCTGTCACGACCTTTCACATCTCTCCGACCTTCCTGAATCTGATAGGGGCCCCCTCCACTTATGGGGACTACACCCCCTTCTGGAGGCAATCAGCGGGATACAGAATAGACACATTTGGAGGGTGGTTCCAGCCTCGCTATAATCTATCACAGACACCCCGCCAACCGTCTCTGTTCCTTATCAATGTCACGGCCACAATTACACCCCTCAGACCTAAGGGGCATTTCTTTCACACAGAGGGTGGTGTGTGTATGGAATGAGCTGCCAGAGGAAGTGATGGACGCTGGTACAATTACTCCATCTGCCATTTTTTAGCCCATTGGCTCATCTGATCAAGATCCCATTGTAATCCGCGATAACCTTCTTCACTGTCCAATACACCTCCAATTTTGGTGTCATCTGCAAACTTACTAACTGTACCTCTTATGCTCACATCCAAATCATTTATATAAATGATGAAAAGTAGTGGGCCCAGCACCAATCCTTGTTGCCCTCCACTGGTCACAGGCCTCCAGTCTGAAAAGCACCCTCCATCACCACCCTCTGTCTTCTACCTTTGAGCCAGTTCTGTATCCAAATGGCTAGTTCTCCCTGTATTCCATGAGATCTAACCTTGCTAACCAGTCTCCCATGGGGAAATGTCGAACGACTTACTGAAGTTCCTATAGATCACATCCACCGCTCTGCCCTCATCAATCCTCTTTGTTACAGCTTCAAAAAGCTCAATCCAGCTGGTGGGATATGATTTCCCACACACAAAGCCGTGTTGACTATCCCTAATCAGTCCTTGCCTTTCCAAATACATGTACATCCTGTCCCTCTGGATTCCCTCCAACAACTTGCCCACCACCAACGTCAGGCTCACTGCTCTATAGTTCCCTGGCTTATCCTTACCTCCTTTCTTTAACAGTGGCACTACATTCGCTAACCTCCAGTCTTCCGGCACTTCACCTGTAACTATCAATGATACAAATATCTCAGCAAGGGGCCCAGCAAACACTTTCCGAGTTTCCCACAGCGTTCTACAGTACACCTGATCAGATGCTTGGGATTTATCCACTTTTATGCATTCCAATACATTCAGCACTTACTTCTCTGCATTATGGACATTTTTCAAGATGTCACTATTTATTTCCCTACATTCTATATCTTCCATGTCCTTTTCCACAGTAAACACTGATGCAAAATACTCGTTTAGTATCTCCCCCAACTCGTGTGGCTCCACACAAACTCCACCTTGCTGCTCTTTGAGGTGTCCTACTCTCTCCCTAGTTACCCTTTTGCCCTTAATGTTTTTGGAAAATCCCTTTGGATTCTTCTTAACTCTATTTACAAAAGCTGTCTCGTGTCCCCTTTTCCCTCTTGAGTGTACTCCTACTGCCTTTATACTCTTCTAAAGATTCACTCAATCTATCCTGTCTATACTTGATATATGCTTCCTTCTTTTTCCTTGCCAAATCTCAATTTCTTTAGTCATCCAGCATTCCCTATATCTGCCAGCCTTTCCTTTCACTCTAACAGGAATATACTGTCTCTAGACTCTCGTTATGTCATTTCTGAAAGCTTCCCATTTTCCAGCCATCACTTTCCCTGCAAATATCTGCCCCCAATCAACTTTTGAAAGTTCTTGCCTAATATCATCAAAACTAGCCTTCCTTCAATTTAGAACTTCAACTTTTAGATCTGGTCTATCTTTTTCCATCCCCATTTTGAAACTAATACAATTATGGTTTTTGCCCCCAAAGTGCTACCCCACTTAAAACCCAGTCACTTGCCCTGCCTTATTTCCCAAGAGTAGAGTAGGTCAAGTTTTGCACCTTCTCTAGTAGGTACATCCACATACTGAATCAGAATGTTTTCTTGTACACACTTAAATTCCTCTCCATCTAAACCCTGAACACTATGGCAGTCCCAGTTTATGTTTGGAAAGTGAAAATCCCCGACCATAACCAATATGTTATTCTTACAGATAACTGAGATCTCCTTACAAATTTGTTTCTCAATTTTCCTTTGAGTATAGGGGGTCTATAATTTAATTCCAATAAAGTGATCATCCCTTCCTTATCTCTCAGTTCAATCCAAATAATGTCGCTGGATGTATTTCTGGGAATATCCTCCCTCAGTAGAGCTGTGATGTTATCCCTTATCTACTCCCCCCTCCTCTCTTGCCTCCCTTTCTGTCCTTCCTGTAGCATTTATATCCTGGAACATTAAGCTGCCAGTCCTGTCCATCCCTGAGCCATGTTTCTGTAACTACTATGATAGCCCAGTCCCATGTTCCTAACCATGCCCTGAGTTCATCTGCCTTCCCTGTTAGGCCCTTGCATTGAAATAAATGCAGTTTAATTTATCAGTCCTACCTTGTTCTCTGCTTTGTTCCTACCTGCCCTGACTGTTTGACTTGCTTCTGTTCTCAACTGTACCAGTCTCAGGTTGATCTCTTTCCTCACGATCTCTCTGGGTCCCATCCCGCTTCCCCACCTTACTATTTTAAATCCTCCCGAGCAGCTCTAGCAAATTTCCCTGCGAGTATATCAGTCCCCTTCTAATTAGGGCAATCTGTCCTTCTTGTACAGGTCACTTCTACCCCAAAAGAGATTCCAATGATCCAAAAATACAAATCCTTCTCCCATACACCAGCTCCTCAGCCATGCATTCATCTGCTCTATCCTCCTATTCCTGCCCTCACTAGCTCGTCGCACTGGGAGTAATCCAGATATTACTACTCTTGAGGACCTCCTTTTCAAATTCCTGCCTAACTCTCTGTAATCTCCCTTCAAAATGACAGCCTTTTCCCTTCATATGCCATTGGGTCCAATGTGTACTATGACCTCCTGCTGGCCCCACTCCCTCTTGAGAACATCCTGCACCCTCTCTGAGACATCCTTGATCCTGGCACTAGGGAAGCAACACACCGTTGGGATCATTCACTGCTGGCCACAGAAACATCTGTCTGTACCTCAGACTAGGGAGTCCCCTAATACAATTGATCTCTTGGAACCCAACGTACCCCTCATTGCATTAGAGCCATTTTCAATACCAGAAACTTGACTGTTTGCGCTACATTCCCCTGAGAACCCACCACCCGCTACATTTTCAAAACAGCAGATAAAATCTCTACTATTCGGACATATTCCTGTGGGGATGACTTATTATTATTGTTACCAGTGGTAGGAATCCCTTCAAAGCCAGGTTTAGTGGTCACTATCAAACTCAGACAAAGTGGAGCTGAAAATGTGTTGCTGGAAAAGCGCAGCAGGTCAGGCAGCATCCAAGGAGCAGGAGAATCGACGTTTTCTGAAGAAGGGCTCATGCCCGAAGTGTCGATTCTCCTGCTCCTTGGCTGCTGCCTGACCTGCTGCGCTTTTCCAGCAACACATTTTCAGCTCTGATCTCCAGCATCTGCAGTCCTCACTTTCTCTGAGACAAAGTGGAGTCAAGTAAACTATCTGCATAGAAAAAAAACTGTATCAGGTATGTCACGCGAATATATTGAAACCTTACAAACATAGAGATTGGGAACTGGAGAAACAGCTATTAGTTACTGCCCCGCAGAGTGAGGAACCAAATCCAGATGTCATAGAGCTTGATGTGGCTCAAACTACATTAAATAATGAGCAAGTCCTAGAGGAGTGGGATAGGTTAGTGAGTGATCTATCTCAGGAGCAAAGAATACAGTTGGAAAAAACACAGCATGTCAGGCAGCATCCGAGGGACAGGAGCAGGCTGAGACAACGGGTCAGCCGGTGTAGTCAGGCATGTATATCTTGGGTAGGGGGTAGAACATGCGGGTGCGACGTTCCCAAACTATGAAATTGGAAGCTGTTAAGGAACGCCATACTGCCTGGTTCTACCTCGTACCCAAGATCCTCAAGCCTGACTACCCCAGCCTGAAGATCTCAACACCCTCCCCCCCCCCCCCCCCCCCTCCGCTCCCCACCAGGAGGGGTCTCTTGGTTCTGTGATCGGTCAAATAATCAACAGGAATATGGTCTGCTTCAGCAAGATTTCACAGTTTATTACGACGCCAGGCACAGGTTTGTGCAGCAATACAAAGGTTAAAAGCTTCTGTGTTCCTTGGAGAACCTGCACAATTTCACTTGGAACAAAGGCAAGTTTTGCATGTTCTTAAGAAATAGTACAGCCTTAATCGCAGAATGAATCCAATCGAGTGTCATAAAATGACATCACAGACAGCAGGGCAACCCAATGATATTTCCTGGGAAATAAAGTTGTTTCCCACACATTATCTCTTCCCACCTGCATTTCAAGGTTAGCTGGGATGGTTAGTAATGTCCTATCGAGCTTAGTTCATTCCATACTGTGAAGTATCCATTTTTCTGCTTAATCTTTGATTCAGTTCGCTCAGCAAGGCAGGAATGCAGCCTTTAGCCTGAAGCCATTTTAAACATAGTGTTAATTTGCAGCCTGAAACCATTTTGTTATGTTACTTTGCATTGAGAAGTCATTTTGTGGTTAATAAAAGCACGCATAAGATGGTTACTCCTGACAACAGCCTAAATCCAGCTTTTAGATCCTCATCTCCCCCCTTTGGTCATTCCATGGCCACATCAGAGGATGTGAGGGCATGGGTTCCGTCCAACTGAATGGAAGCCAAAGACTGCCATATTTCCTTCTCCTCTGGGGAGGAAATAGGGGCAGGCAATGGCACCTCTTCATGTTCCCCATGAATGGAGCAGAAGCATTTTAGCAAGAATACAACTGACAACAGCAATACCAACAAAAAGACCAACTAAAACAATAACAACGTACATAGCCAAATTGATCAGCCAGTTGTACCATGAGCCGAATCTCCCCAATCTCCCCATCCTGCACCTTCAGTCAGTTGGCTGACAAAGTGCGGATGTTATCTACATGGCTGGTAATATGTTCGATGAGGTCAGTGACCCCTATAATGCATTTGCCTTGACTACAGCAGAAACTCCACCTTCCTTTGCCAGTGTGTAATCGAGGGTGGTACCGGTTTTGTTGGGAAAATAGGCGCAATTCTGAAAGCATGTCCCTAATTCCTGCCAGGGCAGCGGCTGGCTCGTTATCCAAGAGGGTGAGACCACAAATGAGATAATTTCGGTTTTGATGCCTGATGATGCCTGCAGACTCCCCAAGGTAAAGGTACTAAGGAATGCACACCCTAGAGAGTCAGTCTCAGTGGAGCTCAAAGTCTGAGCATTCCTCCAATGTGCACACAGCTCAGGTGAGACTGAACATTTAACAGGGAAATCCCGATCCCATTCCCAAGTAATCGGACAGGGAACTATAGTTGGAAAACGTGTCCCTACAGCTCCAGCATGGGGAGGACTGATTTCATTAAGGCCAAGGAAGCTCGTTGCCGAAATGTGACTGAGAAAACAATAAGCAGGTTTAGTATCAATAATGGAAGGAGCTTCCTAGTAAGAAGCAGGCCTGTCTGTGTGACTTCCTCGAACATATGGATAGCCCATAGCTACAAAGTATGGCTGTTGTCAGGAGTAACCATCTTATGTGTGCTTTTATTAACCACAAAATGGCTTCTCAATGCAAAGTAACATAAAAAAATGGTTTCAGGCTGCAAATTAACACTATGTTTAAAATGGCTTGGGGTGAAAGCTGTTCAATAGAAAGAGGTGGGTCTTTCAGGAAGAGATGCGGTTAATGTGCCAGAATGGTTCCTTCCATCCCACAATTGGGAAGATGGGGGTGCCACTAGGGGTCTCATAATAAAGATGGATGCTATTACCCATTCCACAAAGGGCCTGAACACCAGTGATAACAGAGACACACTCATCCTCAAGGCAAACGTATGAGATGTGAGGTCCTTCAGGGGAACAGAGGTGTCTGGTACATTTGATCATTGCACAGGGGATAGTCTTAGTCACATTTATGTAAGTGCACCCCCATCCCTTACCATCGTACCAATTCGGATAGGCTACTCCGGATTTATTGGAGGAAGTCCATAAGCAACTGGCAGGTGGAGATAAGTAATATTCAAAAGAAATATTATGTCCAGTAAACACTTTAGAAGTGTCCCATACTCCTCCGTTGAGATTCGGAAGGGGGAAATGGGTCAGGTGTCTTTTGCTGAGGTTAGAGCATAACAAACCACTTCATCCCTACCAAATATGCTATTGTGACTTTGAAGAAACAAACTGTTTGTGAATGATAACATTCCCTGTTTTTCCTCTTTTGCAGCGTGACCTATTTGAAGGGGGACAAGGCTCACCAGGGTCACCCATAGCACAACTGAAATCAAACTGGGCACACAACACCTTGACAGGGTAAAGACCATTGAGACTTGTTCTGTAAATGGATTATCTGATCTTGATGTAGTTGACCACTGCAGCAGTCATTCTTGGTAACGTCCCACACATCGAAGGAATCAGTCTCTTGGCACACAAGGACATCTTGGCATAGATGGTACACAGTCTCTGGTTGCTCAGGACCGCATGGGTAAACAATCCCTTCTTGTGCAGCAATGCTGGTGATGGCAAGCCCATATAACAGGGTAAGCTCGATCTTGATTGTAGTGGTCATTTCTGAATCAAAGGTTCGGATATCTAAAACAGAAAGAGAATTACTATTCAAAAGAGACAGCTATATCTTCATCTGTTTCTGGTTGCTCTCTCTCAGTTCCCTTTCATTCCCATCATCTCCGTCTCCCCCTTTGGAGGGGTTTGTGCGATGACCTTACAATGATGGAGGTCGACCCAGGTGGAACACCCAGAGATTTTAGCAGCAGTTGGGGTGGTGAGGAGAACCTGGAAGGGTCCTTCCCAATGAGGTTGGAGGCCGCGGCATGTCCAATTCTTGATGGGGACAAAAGGAGCCTGGATCAACATGGGAACAACGCCAAGGGAGGGAAGTATTTTGTGAGCAGCACGGGCTCAGGAGTGAAGCCCTAGTAGAATTTTAGTTAAAGAGACGATGTCAGAGGACATGTCATGTGGTGTCATTCCAAGGGGTATGAAAGGCTCGACTATAGACTATTTTGGCAGGGCTGTTTGCTTACCAGCCTGTGGTGAAGTTACCTTTTATTTCTGTTGGTGTTTAACTCGAGCACATTCATTTTTGAGGATGTCAATAGATTTCATGGTACCATCAGCAGTTAATCCAGTTCCCAATTTAGTGGCAGTATCCTGCCACGAACACAAAACTGATTCTTTTTGACTTGGATCACAAAATTACTGCCACAGTCTCATCAGTTCCTTTGTTTTGGAGCCAATTGCTGGGCCGATTTAACCAACTGAATACTTTGAGAGTCTCCTCGTGGCCAATGCTGATCACCCAATGTTTTATTTAAGGTGCCAGAAAGTTCCCAAAAACCTTTGGATTTTTCCAGAAACATCTCACATACCTTTACTAACGGTGAAGGCGGATTCTCCGTCTTGTCCACGTGATTACCCATCTTTAAACAAGCTTCCTTTTAGAGTCCTGACTCAAAACCTTTATTCTTCAACAGCCTGTCAACACAACAATTTTCTGACTTCCGCATGCCCTTCTCGACTCTGTGTAAAGTATCGCGATACTTTCTTATTTCAGAGCTATTTAGGTATTAATTTAGATAGCACCATTCTAACCGAATCAGAGTTTCTTGACTGAGAAGGTCCTGGACCCTCTTTTTCGGATCTGGTTCTCAACCCTGTCCTCAGATCCCTGATCTGAAGTGGAGCCCTCGACTTTTTCTCTTCTCTTTTCAGTGGAGTCCTCGACTCCGTAGAAGTCCTTAACCTTTTCTCTCCCTTCTTCCCTTTTTATTTATAAGTCCCCCTGACCCTATCCTTGCCATGACAGATCCTTTTCAGGCTGGACTAGGACAATAGACAGCAAGGGATCAGGTCGGCCACTACTTGAATGAGAGAAAACCAATCGGATCTGAAATACTCTCGTCTGGCTGGCCAATTCCTCAACCCTCACTAGTGGAGGACTCAAGACTCTTACACCACTGTCCACAATCTGTCCATACCGAATCACGGTGCCATATGAAAATCTCAATACCCCCTGGGAGGGGGCTCTCAGTTCCGCAGTCAATCAAACAATCAACAGGAATACGGTCTGCTTCAGCAAGATTTCACAGTTCATTATGACACCAGGCGCAAGTTTGTCCAGCAACACAGAACATAGAACAATACAGTGCAGAACAGACCCTTCGGTCCTCAATGTTGCACTGACCAGGGCCACTAAATTTAGAGTCATACTGCACAGAAGCAGACCCTTCGGTCCAACTCATCCATGTTGACCAGATTTCCCAAATTAAACCAGTCCCACGTGCCTACATTTGCCATCTCCCCCTAAACCTTTCCTATCCAAATATCTCTGAAATGTTGTAACTGTACCTGCACTTACTACTTCCAAGTTAACAGCTTCGGTGTTCCTTGGAGAAACTGCACAATTTCACTTGGAACAGAGACAGATTTGATATGTTTCTTAAGGAATAGTACAGCCTTAATTGCAGAGTGAATCCAGTAAAGTGTAATAAAATGACATCATAGCAGCAGGCTAACCCAATGATATTTCCTGGGAGACAAAAGTTGTTTCCCCACACATTCTCTTCCCACCTACATTTCAAGGTTAGCTTGGATGGTTAGTAATGTCCTATCTAGCTTTGTTAATTCCATACAGTCAGGGATCCGTTGTTCTGCTTTATCTTTGATTGGTTAGCTCAGCAAGGCAGGAATGTAGCCTTTAGCCCGGGTGAGAATCCATTTTAAACATAGTGTTAATTTGCAGCCTGAAGCCATTTTGTTATGTTACTTTGCATAAGAAGCCATTTTGTGGTAAATAAAAGCATAAAATGGTTGCGCCTGACAACAGCCTAAGGCCAGATTTTAGATCCTCAGGTCGTTCCATCTTCTGTCTGCTCCTGCCCGAAACGTAGATTTTCCTGCTCCTTGGATACTGCCTGACCTGCTGTGCTTTTCCAGGACCGCACCCAACTCACTTCCAGCATCTGCAGTCCTCACTTTTGTTTAGTTGTGAATAGTTGTTTAATCGTCACTTTTAGAGTTAATAAATTGATGTTATTTTCTTTAAATAGTGGAATTTGGGAGTTCTGTCACTCACTCATTTTAACAGATTACAGGGTGAGGTGAGATTTTCTGGGTGTTTGGTTCAATTAACTGAGGAATTCACCTCCATGTTGTCACAAAAAAGTGAACCCACAGAAAGCAATTGGACTGGATGGACCCCGTGGTTAAACACTCAGTGTATGGACCAGCTGGTGTGGAGTATTCACTGACATCTTTAACCTCTCCGTACTATGATCTGAGATCCCCACCTGTTTCAAAGAGACTACCCTTCAGCCTGGTGTCAAAAAGAAATCATGCAATGTGTGTCAATGACTACTGCCGTGTGGATCTGACCTCCTTTATATAATTGTTCAAGACGTTAGTCATGGCTCAAATTGCCTTCATCCTTTGCAATTCACCAACTGACACAAGAGGCCTACAGCAGACATCCGTCTCCCTGGACATATACATCCCTGGAACATCTGGATAACAAGGATCCTACATCATGCTTACTTCGACTATAGCTCAGCCCTAATTCTAAACAAACTCATCTCAAAACTCTAAGGGATAGGTCTTAGTTCCCCCACCCCCAAAACTAGACCATCAACTTCCTGACCCACAGTCTGCAATCAGTAAGAATAGGTGACATCTTCTCCACCATAACCCTCAACACTCACGCATCCACGAGGCTGCATATCAGCCCCCTACTATATTCCTTGCACATGGTTGTGGCCCAGTTCCACTCCAACTCCATTTGCAAGTTTGCTGACACCATCACCACTGCAGGTTGGATCCCACATGAGGGGGGAGGACATGCAAGAGATTGAGTGCTTAGTGTCATGGTGTATAGACAATGATCTCTCCAATGTCAGCAAAACGAAGAAGCTGGTAATCAGCTTCAAGGAGGAGTTGGGGGGGGAACATGCCCCTGTCTGCATCAGTGGTGTTGAGGTGGAAGTGGTCAAGTGTCTGGGAGTGTGATGATCACCAACAATTTGGATTGGGAGGATAAGTTTGCACCACTGTCAAATTTTCACGGAGGTGAACAGAGAAATGAGGGTTTAAATCTGACACCAGGGAGATTCACAGGAAAGTCAATGTGGAGGGAGCCAAGGGGCTGAGAACTGGGAGTACAGACAAGAACCACAAGCAAAGTGCACTCGTCCTATCACACTGCTAGAAAGAGGCTGAGGCAAATTTACACACTAGCCTGGCAAACCGTAGAGTTGTACAAAGAAACAAATCTTCAACATTGCCTCACTACGAGTTTAAAAATGAGCAGAGCAGATCACTTTAGAACATCAAGGTCATTTCACTGAAGGACAAAGCACTATTGGAGAAAATACTACTCCATTGAGACTGTGATTCAGGATTAGCATGAACTTTCAAAACAGTTTCACCCAAGAACAAAGTGATTGCATTTGACCACATTGGGAATTGGGGGTAAGCTTTTGGGGTCCCCTTCGGTTCAACTGCCGGGGTTTTCAGTATTTTATGAGGTGAAACCTCATGGTGGGGGGGGGGGGGTGGGAACCTGAGCTATATACCAGTGGTGAGTTGATGGAGATGAGGCAATAGCAAGAGGTAGCACAGCCAGTGGGAAGGAACTTCCTGGGAAAGAACCAAGGGATCGGTTAAAGTGTGTTTACTTTAATGCAAGGAGTATCAGGAATAAAAGGGATGAGCTTAGAGCATGGATCAGTACCTGGTGCTATGATGTTGTGAGTCGGGTTTCTCAGGGGCAGGAATGGTTGCTGGATGTTCCAGGGTTTAGAGCATTTAAGAAGAATAGGAAGGGGGATTCAAAGAGGAGGGGGTGGAGCACTGCTAATCAGAGGGTATCACAGCTACAGAGGTTACCATTGTCGAGGAGGGTCTGCCTACTGAGTCAGTATGGGTGGAAATTAGGAACAGTGAGGGAGCAGTCACCTCATTAGGGGTTTACTACAGGCCCCCCAATAGCAGCAGGGAGATTGAAGAAAGCATAGGTTGGCAGATTTTGGAAAAGTGTGAATGTAGTAGGGATGTTATAATGGGTGACTTTAACTTTCCCAATATTGATTGGAACGTCCTTCGAGCAGATGGTTTGGAAGGAGCTGTTTTTGTAAGGCGTGTTCAGGAGGGTTTCCTAACTCAGTACGTTGACAGGCCGACGAGGGGAGAGGGCATTTTCGATTTGGTGCTCGGCAATGAGCCGGGGCAGGTGTCAGATCTTGCGGCGGGAGAGCATTTTGGTGATAGTGACCACAACTGCCTCACATTCTACATAGCTATGGAGAAGGAGAGAAGCAGGCACAATGGGAGAATATTTAATTGGGGAAAAGGAAACTATGATGCTATCAGACGTGAGTTGGGAAGCGTGGACTGGGAGCAATTGTTCCATGGAAAGGGCACTATAGACATGTGGAGACTGTTTAAGGAACAGTTGTTGTGAGTGATGCATAAATGTGATCCTCTGAGACAGGCAAGAAGGGGTAAGATAAAGGAACCTTGGATGACGAGAGCGGAGGAGTTTCTCGTCAAAAGAAAGAAGGCAGCTTACGTAAGGTGGAGGAAGCAAGGGTCTTGCTCAGCTCTAGAAGATTACAGGCAGGTGAGGAAGGAGCTCAAAAATGGTCTGAGGAGAGCCAGGAGGGGACACAAAAAAGGCTTGGCAGGAAGGATTAGGGAGAATCCAAAGGCATTTTACACGTATGTGAGGAATAAGAGAATGATCAAAGAAAGAGTAGGCCCGATCAGGGATAGCACAGAGTCTGAGGAGGTGGGGGAAGTCCTAAATGAGGTTTTTGCTTCTGTCTTTACTGAAGAAAAGGACCTTGTAATGAATGAAACCATTGAGGAGAAGGAAAGCATGCTGGAACGGATAGAGAGAGAGGAAGCTGATGTGCTGAAAATTTTGACAAACATTAAGATTGACAAGTCGCCAGGGCCAGACCAGATTTGTCTACAGCTGCTTTGGGAAGCGAGAAATGTTATTGCTTCGCCGCTTGCGAAGATCTTTGCATCCTCACTCTCCACCAGAGTTGTACCTGAGGACTGGAGGGAGGCAAATGCAATTCCTCTCTTCAAGAAAAGAAATAATGAAATCCCCGGCAATTACAGACCAGTCAGTCTCACGTCTGTCATCTGCAAGGTGTGAGAAAGGATTCTGAGGGATAGGATTTATGACCACCTGGAAGAGCATGGCTTGATGAAATGCAGTCAGCACGGCTTCGTGAGGGGCAGGTCATGCCTCACAAATCTTATTGAGTTCTTTGAGGATGTTACTAGACAAGTTGTTGAGGGTCGAGCGGTGGATGTGGTGTATTTGGACTTCAGCAAGGCATTTGATAAGGTTCCCCATGGTAGGCTCATTCAGAAGGTCAGGAGGAATGGGATACAGGGAAACTTAGCTGAATACAGAATTGGCTGGTCAACAGAAGACAGCAAGTGGCAGTGGAAGGAAAGTATTCTGCCTGGAAGTCAGTGGTGAGTGGTGTTCCACAGTGCTCTGTTCTTGGGCCTCTACTCTTTGTAATTTTTATTAATGACTTGGATGAGGAGATTGAAGGATGGGTTAGCAAGTTTGCAGACGACTCAAAGGTTGGAGGTGTCGTTGACAGTATAGAGGACTGTTGTAGGCTGCAGCGTGACATTGACAGGATGGGCTGAGAGGTTCAACCTGGATAAATGCGAGGTGAGGCATTTTGGAAGGTCGAACTTGAAAATTGAGTGTAGGATTAAAGACAGGATTCTTGGCAGTGTTGAGGAACAGTGGGATCTTGGTGTGCAGGTACATAGATCCCCTAAAATTGCCACCAAAATGGACAGGGTTGTTAAGAAAGCATATGGTGTTTTGGCTTTCATTAACAGGGGGATTGAATTGAAGAGCCATGAGATCTTGTTGCAGCTCTATAAAACTTTGGTTAGACCCCACTTGGAATACTGTGTCCACTTCTGATCTATTATAGAAAAGATGTTGATGCTTTGGAGAGGATTCAGAAGAGGTTTACCAGGATGCTGCCTAGAATGGAGGGCTTATCTTACAAAGAGAGGTTGTCTGAGCTCGGGCTTTTTCATTGGAAAAAAGAAGGAAGGGGGGGACCTAATTGAGGTATACAAGATAATGAGAGGCATAGATAGAGTTGATAGCCAGAGACTTTTTCCCAGGGCAGAAACTGTTAACAAGAGGGGTCATAGTTTTAAGCTGTTTGGCGGAAAGTATAGAGGGGTTGTCAGAGGCGGGTTCTTTACTCAGAGAATTGAGAGAGCATGGAATGCGTTGCCAGCAGCAGTTGTGGAAGCAAGGTCATTGGGGATATTTAAGAGACTGCTGGACATGCATATGGTCACAGAAATTTGAGGGTTCGTACATTAGGTTTACCTTACATGAGGATCAATGGTCAGCACAACATCGTGGGCTGAAGGGCCTGTTCTGTGCTGTACTGTTCTACGTTCTATGAAAGCAAGAATGAAACAAGACGCCTGAACCACATTTCCACAGGGTTGGTGCCCAGAACGAACACAGGTCAATTTATACAAGATACCAATATTCCTATTAAGGGATCAGAAAAAAAAACTTGGCAGCACAAAATAAATATTTGTGAAGCAAACAAAGCACAACTTCAAAACAGCCAGGACAGATATCTCCCAAAATAATCCAACAGTCTGATATACACAACCCCAAAACAAATTGCTCCCATGTCTATAATCAAGCAAAACAGCCTCAACTCAAGGGGTCAAGAAGTTAGGATAAGTTAATTCTGAATTAGAGTAGTGCTGGAAAGGCACAGCAGGTCAGGCAGCATCCAAAGAGCAAAAAATAACATTTTGGGCAAAAGCCCTTCAACAGGAATAGAGGCAGGAAGCCGGCTGGGTGGAGAGATAAATCAGAAGGGGTGGGGAGAAAGTAGCATAGAGTACAATATGTGAATGGGGGTGGGATGGAGGGGATCGATCAGAGAGGGTGTGGAGTGGATAGGTGGGAAGGGAGATAGGCACGTAGGACAGGTCATGGGAACGGTGCTAGCTGGAACTGGGTATGAAACTGGTGAAGTCCACATTGATGCCCTGGGATTGAAATGTTCAGAGGTGCAAGATGAAGCTCAGGTTTCCAGTATCCGCAGTCCTCGTTTTCACCTAGGATAAGTTAAGGGCAATGCTTATTACAGGTTCAATCTGACCAGAGATGCAATTCGCCAAATAAGACAATGGTGTGTGGGTGGGGTGGGGGGGGGGGGGTGGGGGGGGGGGGGTGGGGGGGGGGGGGGTGGGGGGGGGGGGGGTGGGGGTGGGGGGGGGGGGGGGGGGGGGGGGTGGGGGTGGGGGGGGGGGGTGGGGGGGGGGGGGGGGTGGGGGGGGGGGGGGGGTGGGGGGGGGGGGGTGGGGGGGGGGGGGGGGGGGGGGGGGGTGGGGGCGGGGGGGCAGCCAGTATTGGACAGAGACAGACAGTGCTCAGTTTCTCCGGGCAGTGCCCGCGCCCCTCCTTTTATACCGTCCTGAGCCGCCGGCGGCTGGCGCCGGCATTTCCTTATTGGTCAAGAAGAACAAGCTTCTGATTGGTGCAGAAGTCACCACCGTCGATTGGTCAATCGCTGATACCATTGATTGGTTGAGAATCTGAATTCTGATTGGACGCTTTTTCAATCCCGGAACTCACTCTGAATACCAGACAGGATTTGGAGGAGCCGCTGTTCAGCTTCTCGTCCAACAGGTTTAATTGGAAGCACTAGCTTTCGGAGCGCCGCTCCTCCATCAGGACAACCCACAACCACCTGATGTGAAACGAGTGCTTCCAGTTTCACCTGTTGGACTATATCCTGGTGTTGGGTGATTTTTAATTCAATACCAAGGAAATTCAAACTGGGAGCTCATCGCTGCAGATCCTGGAAATCAACTGAAAACAAATAAAAAGATGCTGGAAATCACAAGGGAGCAGGCAGCATCCTTGGAGAGAGAGCAAATTAATGTTTCAGGTCTAGGTGACAGCTTTTGTTTTTGGTTTTCAGCGGGAAATTCAAATGTAATTTCTTCCCCACAGGTTCATCAAGGGAAGATGTTGCAGGCAGCAGTGAGAGCAGGAGAGGGAGAGCCTGGATATTCTGAATTGAGAGGGACGTTAGGACTGTGTGCATTTTGAAATGTGATGTGCGCTAGAGCCGAAGTTACCACAAATCTCTAATGAAAACAAAAACAATGCGAGAAATTAAAGCGGGTCAGGCAGCGTCTTTGGAGAGGCGAAAGTGAGAACTATAGATGCTGGAGATTAGAGTCAGGATGAGAGTGGTGCTGGAAAAGCACAGCATTAGGGGAGCAGGAAAATCGACGTTTCGGGCAAAAGCCCTTCATCAGGGAATGAGGTTGGGAACCTCCGGGGTGGGGCTGGGGAGAAGGTAGCTGAGAGTGCAGTAGGTGGGTGGATCTCACATTCATCTAAATTGAACTACACCTACCACTTCTCAGCCTGGTGGCCCATCTGATGAAGATCCCGTTGTAATCCGAGGTAACCTTCTTCGCTGTCCACTGCGCATCTAATTTTGGTGTCATCTGCAAACTTACCAACAATACCTCTTACGCTCACATCCAAATCATTTATATAAATGACAAAATGTCGAGGACCCAGCGCCAATCGTTATGGTCACAGGCCTCCAGTCTGAAAAACAACCCTCCATCATCACCCTCAGTCTTCTAACTTTGAGCCAGTTCTCCCTGTATTCCGTGAGATCTAACCTTGCTTATCAGTCTCCCATGGGGAACCTTGTCAAATGCCTTACTGAAGTCCATATAAATCGCATCTACTGCTCTGCCCTCATCAATCCTCTATGTTACTTTTTCAAAAATCTCAATCAAGATTGAGACATGATTTCCCATGCACAAAACCATGTTGACGATGCCTAATCAGTCCTTGCCTTTCCAAATACAGAGAAACCTCGATTGTCCAAATGAGGTGGGCGGGCACTGTTTCGTTCAGATAATTGATTATTCGGTTAATTGATTTCCTCTGGGGCTCGGAGTATACTGTGAAGACTGCTCCCCATTCAGGAGACTAGGCAGTAGTGCACTGCACGCGAGCTCCACCCCAGCCGCCTGCACTCAAACCCATCTGCTCCCCCAACCCCGCCTACAAACCCCATCTGACCCAACCCCCATCTGCCTGCCCAAAACCGCCCACCCAACACTCGCCCCCCAACTCTGATCCCAAACCGCATCTGCCCCAACCCCGCCCCCAAGTCTGACCCCAGCCCCCACCTCCCAACCGCATCCAACCCCAGCTGGACTGGACACCAATAATAAGACTGCTGCTACCTTGGTGGGGTAAGTCTCCAAATAGAGCACACATACACTCATGCATGCAACATTTTACTGCAGGTATCCCAATTTCAACCAAGTATGCTGTTTTGGAAAATGTAGAGGGTGATGGATTCTCAGAAGAATGTAGCACGAACAGCCAAGTTTCTGGTATCGAGTCTTGGCTCTAAAGCAATGAGGGGTACGTCGGGTTCCAAGAGATCAATTGTGTTAGGGGACTCTCTAGTCTAAGGCACAGACAGACGTTTCTGTGGCCAGCAGCTAAACTCCAAATGCTGTATTGCCTCCTTGGTGCCAGGATCAAGGATATCTCAGAGAGGGTGCAGAATGTTCTCAAGGGGGAGAGGGGTCAGCAGGAGGTCATTGTACACATTGGAACAAATAACATAGGAAGGGAAAAGGTTGAGATTCTGAAGAGAGAATATAGAGATTTAGGCAGGAATTTAAAAAAGAGATCCATGAGGGTAGTAATATCTAGAATACTCCCATTGCAGTGAGCTAGTGAGGGTGGGAATATAAGGATTGAGCAGATGAATGTATGGCTGAGGAGCCGGTGTATGGGAGAAGGATTCACATTTTTGGATCATTACAATCAAGATACCTAACAGGGAAGGCAGATGAACTCAGGGAATGGTTCGGAAAATGGGACGGGATATCATAGCAAATACAGAAACTTGTCACAGGGATGGACCAGACTGAGAACTTAATGTTCCAGGATACAAATGCTACAGGAAGGAGAGAAAGGGAGGCAGGAGAGGAGGGGGAGTGGCATTTTTGATAAGAGATAGCATCACAGCTGTACTGAGGGAGGTTATTCTCAGAAATACATCCAGGGAAGTTATTTGGGTTGAACTGAGAAATAACAAAGGGATGATCACCTTATCGCGATTGTATTATAGATCCCCTCATAGTCAGAGGGAAATTGAGAAACAAATTTGTGAGGAGATCTCAGCTATCTGTAAGGATAATAGGGTGGTTATGGTAGGGGATTTTAGCTTTGCAAACATAGACTGGGACTGCCATCGTGTTAAGTGTTCAGAGAGAGAGCAATTTGTTTAGTGTGTACGATAAAATTTTCTGATTTTCAATATGTGAATGTACCTACGAGAGAAGATACAGAACTTGGCCTAATCTTGGGAAATAAGGTAGTGCAGGTGACTGAGGTGTCAGCGGGGGAGCACTTTGGGGCCAGCGACCATAATTCTATTGGTTTTAAAACAGTGATGTAAAAAGATAAATCAGGTCCTGGGGATTTATCCAGATTTATGTGTTTCGAGACATTCAGCTCTTCCTCCTCTCTCACCTCCCTTTCTATCCTTCCTGAAGTATTTGTATCCTGGAACATTAAGCTGCCAGTCCTGCTCATCTCTGAGCCACGTTTCTGTAATTGCTATGATATCCTGTCCCATGTTCCTAAACATGCCCTGAGTTCATCTGTCTTCCCTGTTAGGCCTCAGTCATTGAAATAAATACAGTTTAATTTATCAGACGGACCTTGTTCTCTGCTTTGTCCCTGCCTGCCCTGACTGTTAGCCCTCACTTCGTTTCTCAACTGTATCAGTTGTCAGACTCTCTCTTTCCTCACTATCTCTCTGGGTCTCCGCTCCACCCCCAAACTTTCTAGATTAAATCCTCTCAAGCGGCTCTAGCAAACCTCTTGTGTGTATTCTGGACTGTCAGGTACATTATTGCTGTGTATATCCTGAACTGTCTGGTGTCTCAGTGCTGTGTGTATTCTGAACTGCCTGGTATCTCAGTGATGTGTGTATTCTGAACTGTCAGGTATCTCAGTCCTGTGTATATTCTGAACTGTCAGGTGTCTCAGTCCTGTGTGTATTCTGAACTGTCAGGTGTCTCAGTGCTGTGTGTATTCTGAACTATCAGGTATCTCAGTCCTGTGTGTATTCTGAACTGTCAGGTGTCTCAGTGCTGTGTGTATTCTGAACTGTCTGGTGTCTCAGTCCTGTGTGAATTCTGAACTGCCTGGTGTCTCAGTGCTGTGTGTATTCTGAACTGTCAGGTATCTCAGTCCTGTGTATATTCTGAACTGTCAGGTGTCTCAGTGCTGTATGTATTCTGAACTGTCAGGTGTCTCAGTGCTGTGTGTATTCTGAACTGTCAGGTGTCTCAGTCCTGTGTATATTCTGAACTGTCAGGTGTCTCAGTGCTGTGTGGATTCTGAACTGTCTGGTGTCTCAGTGTTGTGTGTATTCTGAACTGTCTGGTGTCTCAGTGCTGTGCGTATTCTGAACTGTCAGGTGTCTCAGTCCTGTGTATATTCTGAACTATCTGGTGTCTCAGTGCTGTGTGTATTCTGAACTGTCAGGTGTCTCAGTCCTGTGTGTATTCTGAACTGTCTGGTGTCTCAGTCCTGTGTGTATTCTGAACTGTCAGGTGTCTCAGTCCTGTGTATATTCTGAACTATCTGGTGTCTCAGTGCTGTGTGTATTCTGAACTGTCAGGTGTCTCAGTCCTGTGTGTATTCTGAACTGTCTGGTGTCTCAGTCCTGTGTGTATTCTGAACTGTCAGGTGTCTCAGTACTGTGTATATTCTGAACTGTCTGGTGTCTCAGTCCTGTGTATATTCTGAACTGTCTGGTGTCTCAGTCCTGTGTGTATTCTGAACTGTCTGGTGTCTAAGTCCTGTGTATATTCTGAACTGTTTGGTGTCTCAGTCCTGTGTATATTCTGAACTGTCTGGTGTCTCAGTGCCGTGTATATTCTGAACTGTCAGGTATCTCAGTCCTGTGTGTATTCTGAACTGTCTGGTGTCTCAGTGCTGTGTATATTCTGAACTGTCTGGTGTCTCAGTGCTGTGTGTATTCTGAACTGTCAGGTGTCTCAGTGCTGTATGTATTCTGAACTGTCAGGTGTCTCAGTGCTGTGTATATTCTGAACTGTCAGGTATCTCAGTCCTGTGTGTATTCTGAACTGTCTGGTGTCTCAGTCCTGTGTATATTCTGAACTGTCTGGTGTCTCAGTGCTGTGTATATTCTGAACTGTCAGGTATCTCGGTCCTGTGTGTATTCTGAACTGTCAGGTGTCACAGTGCTGTGTGTATTCTGAACTGTCAGGTGTCTCAGTGCTGTATGTATTCTGAACTGTCAGGTGTCTCAGTCTTGTGTATATTCTGAACTGTGAGGTGTCTCAGTCCTGTGTGTATTCTGAACTGTCAGGTGTCTCAGTCCTGTGTATATTCTGAACTGTCAGGTGTCTCAGTTCTGTGTATATTCTGAACTGTCAGGTGTCTCAGTCCTGTGTGTATTCTGAACTGTTTGGTGTCTCAGTCCTGTGTGTATTCTGAACTGTCAGGTGTCTCAGTCCTGTGTATATTCTGAACTGTCTGGTGTCTCAGTCCTGTGTGTATTCTGAACTGTCAGGTGTCTCAGTCCTGTGTGTATTCTGAACTGTCAGGTGTCTCAGTCCTGTGTGTATTCTGAACTGTCTGGTGTCTCAGTTCTGTGTGTATTCTGAACTGTCAGGTGTCTCAGTACTGTGTATATTCTGAACTGTCAGGTGTCTCAGTCCTGTGTGTATTCTGAACTGTCAGGTGTCTCAGTGCTGTGTGTATTCTGAACTGTCTGGTGTCTCAGTGCTGTGTGTATTCTGAACTGTCTGGTGTCTCAGTCCTGTGTGTATTCTGAACTGTCAGGTGTCTCAGTCCTGTGTGTATTCTGAACTGTCTGGTGTCTCAGTGCTGTGTGTATTCTGAACTGTCAGTTATCTCAGTCCTGTGTGTATTCTAAACTGTCAGGTGTCTCAGTCCTGTGTGTATTCTGAACTATCTGGTGTCTCAGTGGTGTATATATTCTTAACTGTCTGGTGTCTCAGTCCTGTGTGTATTCTGATCTGTCTGGTATCTCAGTCGTGTATATATTCTGAACTGTCAGGTGTCTCAGTCCTGTGTGTATTCTGATCTGTCTGGTATCTCAGTCGTGTATATATTCTGAACTGTCAGGTGTCTCAGTCCTGTGTGTATTCTGATCTGTCTGGTATCTCAGTCGTGTATATATTCTGAACTGTCAGGTATCTCAGTCCTGTGTGTATTCTGATCTGTCTGGTATCTCAGTCGTGTCTATATTCTGAACTGTCAGGTGTCTCAGTCCTGTGTGTATTCTGATCTGTCTGGTATCTCAGTCGTGTATATATTCTGAACTGTCTGGTGTCTCAGTGCTGTGTGCACGGTATTCTGAACCGTTCTCCCTCAGTGATCTAGTGGGTTGCTTTGTTAATGCATTGTCAGTGGGTTGGCTCTAGTCTCAGTGAGTGGATCAAATTACACTCTCAGGCTGTCTGCGGGTTCAAACACACCTCCCGTCCCTTCCCACCCTGGGACCGTGAGTGCACTGCTCTCTGAAAGAACACAAGGAAGTGAATCTCAGAGCAGGACACCGCCAAACGCTGGGAGTTGCCGGCGGGATGGATTCCAGGCAGTGGGCTGAGAGCTGGAGAGAGGAGTTGGTTTGTGCGGTGTGTCTCGGTCTGTTTGTGGATCCAGTGACACTGGACTGTGGTCACAGTTACTGCCGCTCCTGTATCACAGGCTGCTGGCAAGCCCAGGAGACCAACTTCTGTCCCGAGTGTCTGGAGGTATTCCCGGGGATAACCCTCAGGTCCAACCGGGCTCTCACCAACCTGGCCGGGAGGGTGAGGCAGCTGAACAGGAACCGGAGGATGGAGAGCCAGCAGCTCCACTGTGAGCTGCACCATGAAGGAGTGAAGCTGCTGTGTGAAACCGACCAGAAGCTCCTCTGCAGCATCTGCCGGGACAGCCGGGAGCACAGATATCACACCTTCATCCCCCTCAATGAGGCTGTGGGACTTTACAAGGTGAACATGGGCAACCAGAGGGAGCAGACCACACATTCAACCGGTGCAGGACTCTGTCCCTCAATTCTGGGAAGCTCCAGTTTTAGGGACAACGCTGAGATCCTGAGATCGGAACCAGGTCAGCCACAGAGTCTGAGCTCCCCGAGTGGGGGCTGACACCAGGAGGTGACCCTCAGGGATACCACATGAGGAGGTGATGGACTGAGTGGTGTTGTGTTCACCCAGAGTTGGACAAACAGGAGGCTGGGAGAACACAGCAAGCCAGGCAGCATCAGGAGGTGGAGAGGTCAATGTTTCAGGTGTAATCCTTCTTCAGGACTTGGGGTGGGGGTGTAAGGGGAGCACCCAGGTAATGTTCTGGGGACCCAGGTTCAAATCCCACCTCTGCACAGATGGTGGAATTTAAATTCAATCTAAAATAAAATCTAGATTTAAGGATCTAACGCTGACCAGGAATCCATTGGTGATGATTGAGGAAAACCCATCTGGTTCACTAAAGGAAACTGCCATTCTTACCTGGTCTGGCCTACGTGTCACTCCAGACCCACAGCAAAGGGGTTTGACACTTAACTGCCCTCTGGGCAATTAGGGATGGGTAATAAATGCTGGCCTGGCCAGCGATGCCCACATCCCATGAATGAATATTTAAAAATTATAGACACTCTGGTACCTGACTCTGAACGAGGCAGTACTACAGTCAAGAAGTGTTCATGTGGAAACAAAGGGGGACTTGGTGAACCATTTTCCAGCCTCTGTCGAGGTATGACACTAACAGGGAGGAGCTGAAGTAGGAGAAAGTGAGGACTGCAGATGCTGGAGAATCAGAGTTGAACTGGGTGGTGTTGGAAAAGCACAGCAGGTCAGGCAGCATCTGAGGAGCAGGAGAGTCAACATTTTGGGCAAAAGCCCTGATGAAGGGTGAGGATCAGAAATAGGCCATTCAGCCCATCGAGTCAGCTCCTCTCATCAATGTGATCATGGCTGATCTGATCATCCCTGACTCCAGTTTCCTATCTTTTCCCCATAACCTTTGATTCCCTCACTAATTAAAAATCTGTCTGGTCAGCCTTGGATGTACTTAACAGCACATCCTCTATAGCTCTCAGTGGTAGAGAATTGCACAGATTCACTCCCCTCTAAAAGAGATGAAATTCCTCCTCATCTCTGTCTTAAATAGACACCCCCTTATTCTTGGATGATGCCCTTTGGTCCCAGACTCTCCCTCAAGTGGAAACAACATTTCCACAGCTACCCTGTCAAATCTCCGAAGGATCATGTACATTTTCATAAAGTCACCTCCGAATCTTCAAACCTCTTAATGAACCTCAAAACAAAATCCCTCCAGATCCAGGACCAGCCAAACAAAGCTTTTCTGGGCTGCCTCCACTGGCGTCTTCACAATATTCCAGCTTTGGTCTAACTGGTGTCCTCTGTACCTTCAGGAGAAACATCCCACAGCAGTCTCATCCGACACCTTTCCCCGTAAGCTCGTACGTGTGTATGAATTAGTGAGAGAGAGAGAGAGAGAACTCTCAGTGTAGATTGATGAGGACTGACCTCGGGCTGAGGAGCTTCAGTCACATAGACTGGTGACAGTCTTCTCTTGGAGAAGAGAAAGCCAAGGTTAGATTTGATAAGAGTCACACAGCAAGGAAACAGGCCCTTCTGCCCAACCTGTCCATGCCGACGCAGTATCTTAAGCTGAACTCGTCCCACTTGCCTGCATTTTGCCCATATCTCTCTCAACCCTTCCTATCCATGTATCTGTCTGAATGTCTTAAATGTTCCACTACTTCCTCTGGCAGCTCGTTCCGTGTACGCACCACCCTCTGTGGGAAAGACTTGTCCCTCAGATCTCCTTCAAATCTTTCCCCTCTCACGTTAAACCAATGTCCACTAGTTTTGGACTACCCTTCCCAGGGGAAAAGACTTTGGCTATTCACTGTATCTTTGCCTGTCATGATTTTCCCAACCTCTCTCATGTCACCCCTCAGCCTCCTCGGCTCCAGAGACACAGTCCTAGCCTCTCCTCATGACTCGAACTCTCCAATCTTTGTAGCCTTGGTGAAGTACTGCTGGGGAAGTGTTGAAAATCACGATGGGTCTGGGCAGAGTGGAGAGGGAGAAATATGTTCCGGTTGGTTAGAGGATTGAGAACCAGGGCGTGTACAGATATGAGGGACAGTACTGGTGGGAGAAGCCGAGGAGATAGGAAGGGAAAGGCTTTCTTCGTCCTGTGGGATTTTGGGGTTTGGGATGCTCTGTCTGGGTGCATGATAGAGGCAGGTCCAATAGGGCGGGAGTGGGGCTGGGGGTGGGGGTGTGCACCCAAGAGGGAATTGAATCCAGGAAGATGGCAGCAGACATACAATGGGGTGAATGGGACCACGTCTGTCCCGTTGTGCAGAGAGATCGGGGAGGGTGGCTTCCATAGCACTTCATCCTGCCCAATCCACTTTTCTGGGAACGTCTGAAGGCCTCCATTCAGGAATTTTTGCTCTCGTTTACAGGATCAGCTGAAATCGTCCTTGGATTTGGCCGCCAAAAGGAAGGCCCAGCTGCTCAAGGCTAAATTCAACCAGGAGCAGAAGATCTCCCAAGTCAAGGTGAGACACCCGTTTGTTCACTTCTCCAAACCTCAGTTTCTTTCCCTCTCCCGTCCCCACCACCCCGCCCCAACTCCCCGTTTTGAAACAGTTTGATCCTGTGCCTGTGTTCCAATGTGTTCAGGAGCAGTCACGTAATCTGCAAGTCCACATCAAGTATGAATTTGCCAAGATGCACCGGACTCTGAGTGAAATGGAGCGGTGCCTGGACGGAGATCTCCGTGCACGGGAGGGGATGATCCTGGAGGCTATGCGAGGAAACCTGCGGGAGATTCAGGGTGCCCTGGACTCCGCCGAGCGGGTTCTGACCGAGTTTCAGTCGCGGCTCGATCGGCCAGATGTATTGACCATCCTCAAGGTAAGGAGAGAAATGTAGCAGTCTTCAGTAATCGGCATCTTGGTATTGCCAAGAATCACCTGGAGTGGGGAGTAAACGCTGCCCCCTACGTACCCACTGGGGAGGGGGGGGGGTTCAGTATTCTGTTTCCCTATCATTGGAAGTGAAGGGGTGACTGGGAATGAGGACCAGGCGGGGGCCATTCAGCCCATCAAACTTGCTTTAAAGCAGTGCAACCAGATCATGGCCCACCTTTTATCCCAAGACCATTTTCCTGCAATATCTCTGTATTCCCTGATATCTGGAAATCTCCAGGGATTTACCAGGATGTTTCTGGGAATGGAAGGTCTGTGTTGTCCTGAAAGGCCGGATAGGGTAGGAACCTCGTCACTGGATCGTGACCTTAGAGAGGTTTATAAAATCGTGACAGGTTAACATCGGATACTGGAAATCTCAAGGGATTTCCCAGGATGTTGCTGGGGATGGAGGGTTTGAGTTATAAGGAGAGGCTGGGGCCTTCCTCATTGGAGCGTAGGCGGTTGAGGGGTGACCTTATAGAGGTTGATAAAACCATGAGGGGCATAGATCAGGTGAATGGCACCTGGGATGAGGGATTTCAAGAGGAGGGGGCATATGTTTAAAGTGAGAGGAGAGAGACTTTAAAGGACACAAGGACAAATGTTTTCCCCAGAAGGTGGTTTGTGGGTGACGTGAACTTCCTGAGGAAGTGGTGGTTGTGGGCACAATTACAATGTTTCAAAGACATTTGGATAAGTACGTGAATAGGACAGGTTTGGAGGGATTTGGGGATGAGCAGGTAGGTTGGACTAGTGTCAAAGAGCGTAGTGCTGGAAAAGCACAGCCGGTCAGGCAGCATCCGAGGAGCAGAAGAGGCAACGATTTGAATAAAAGCTGTTCATCTGGAATGCTGCCTGACTGGCTGTGCTTTTCCAGCACTACACTCTTCGACGTTGATCTCCAGCATCTGCAGTCCTCACTTTCTCCAGGGAGGTGGGACTCATTTAGTTTGGGATTAGGGTCAGCCGGGACTGGTTGGATTGAAGCATCTGTTTCTGTACTTTATGACTCTGTGACTATGACTCAATGAGTGAGACTCTGCACTCCTCTGGGGCAGAGAATTGACAAGGATCACCACTCTCCGGTTCAAAGAAATCCCTCCTTATCTCACTCCGAAATGGCCCGACCCGTGTTCCAAGGGAGTGTGTTCAATCCATTCACATGTGTTGTATGACCCTTTGATCTTTTCCCTATAAATTCTGCGTCTACGGTCTCCGTGTCTCACTATCACCTGATGCAGGAGCAGCGCTCCTAAAGCTAGTGTTTTCAAATAAACTTGTCCAACTATAACCTGGTGTCCTGTGAATTTTGACCTTGAGCCATGTCATCGTATTCAGTTTTTGTTCTGTCTGACAAAAGTTGACTTGTGTTTCTGTTTTGTTTCAGGAGAAAGATTCCTGGAATGCCAAGTATGACTTTCCTTTATTTACAAAAACAAATTGTTAACAAACACAGCTTAATCTTTTAAAGTAAAAAGAAAGGAAATATGTTTTTCAATCTTTGAACATTGAACTTGCAGGATTAGTCACAATGCGATGGAACTGGTGGACATGGATCTTCCTCTGGGGATATTCAGAGGTCCCTTGCAGTATATTGCCTGGAGAGAAATGCTGGACACTATCAGCCCAGGTAAAGAGATGTCTGTGTTCTCAGTCCCAGTTAGTAGAGCAGTGATTTCAAGGAATGTGGGGGAGGAAAATGGAAAAGAAAATATGAGGTGGGGGGTGGGGGGGGAAATTAAACACAACTTGAGCACCTCTGCCACTCTTGCCAATAGCCACTGTTGGAAGGTTCACCTCACATTGATCCACATTATACTCCATCTGCCAAATATTTTCCCACTCGCTCAACTGGTGTTGATTCCTGGTTAGAACAAAGAACAGGCCCTTCGGCCCTCCAAGCCTGAGCTGATCCAAATCTACTGTCTAAACCTGTCGCCCAGTTCCAAAGCATCTGGATCCCTCTGCTCCCCACCTACTCATGCATCTGTCCAGACACATCTTAAATGAATCCACGGTGCCTGCCTCTGCCACCTCTGCTGGCAACGTGTTCCAGACACCCCCACCCTCTGTGTAAAGTATTTGCCGCCTGTATCCCCCTTAAACTTTTCACCTCTCACCTTGAAAGCGTGACCTCTCGTTATTGAATCCTTCACCCTGGGAAAAAGCCTATCTCTATCCACCCTGTCTATACCCTTCATGATTTTGTAAAACTCAATCAGGTACCCCGTCAATCTCCATTTTTCTAATGAAAGGAAACCTAACCTACTCAATCTGTCTTCACTTTCCATCCCAGGCAACATCCTCGTAAACCTTCTCTGCACCCTCTCCAAAGCATCCACATCCTTTTGGTAAATTGGTGACCAGAACTGTACACAGTTCCCCAAGTCACTGCCGTGTATCCGAGTTGGACGCCCGCACAGTGAGAAAATTACAGGGGACGCTGGACAGGGGCTTCCATTGAGAAAGTGACCTGTTTATCCTGACCCAACCCTGGGAATTATAGAGCAGTGGGCCTTACTTCAGTTAAGGGTAAAGTGTTGGACTAGGTTATAAGAGACAGGATTTATAATAAGATTTATAATAAAGAAATAAGTTGATTAAGGATATTCAACAAGGTTTTGTGAAGGGTAGGTCATGTCTCACAAACTTTATTGAGTTCTTTGATAAGGTGACCAAACAGATGGATGAGGGTAAAGCGGTCGATGTGGTGTATAGGGGTTTCAGGAAGGTGTTTGATAAGGTTCCCCATGGTAGGCTATTGCACAAAATATGGAGGCATGGGATTGAGGGTGGTTTAGTGGTTTGGGTTAGAAATTAGCTAGCTGGAAGAAGACACAGGATGGTGATTGATGGGAAATGTTTATCCTCGAGTTTTGTTACTTGTGGTATACCACAAGGCTCTGTTTTGGGTCCACTGCTCTTTGTCATTTTTATAAATGACCTGGATGAGGATGTAGCAGGATGGGTTAGTAAATTTGCGGATGACACTAAGGTTGGTAGAGTTGTGGATAGTGTCAAAGGAGGTTGCAGATTATAGATAAACTGCAGAGCTGGGCTGAGAGGTGACAAATGGAGTTTAATACAGAAAAATGTGAGGTGATTCACTTTGGAAAGAGTAACAGGAATGCAGAGTACTGGGTTAACAGTAAGATTCTTGGTTGTGCAGATGAGCAGAGAGATCTCAGTGTCCATATGCTTAGATCCCTGAAAGTTGCCACCCAGATTGATAGGGTTGTTAAGAAAGCATACGGTGTGTTAGGTTTTATTGGTGGAGGGATTGAGGTCATGCTGCAGCTGTACAAAATCCTGATGCGGCCTCACTTGGTGTATTGCATACAGTTCTGGTCACCACATTATCGGAAGGATGTGGAAACATTGGAAAGGGTTCAGAGGAGATTTACTAGGATGTTGCCTGGTATAGGGGGAATGTCTGATGAGGAAAGGCTGAGGGACTTGAAGCTGTTTTTGTAAGAGGGAAGCGGGTTGAGAGGTGACTTAATTGAGACCTGTAAGATAATCAGGGGGTTAGATCGGGTGGAGAGTGAGAGCCTTTTTCCTCGGATGGTGATAGCTAGTACGAGGGGACATAGATTTAAATTGAGGGGTGATAGTTATAGGGCAGATGTCTGATGTAGTTTCTTTACTCAGAGTAGTGTGGGTGTGGAATGTATTGCCTGCAACAGTCATAGACGCGCTAACTTTAAGGGCATTTAAATGATCATTGGATAAACATATGTACGAAAATGGAATAGTGTCGGTTAGATGGGCTTCAGATTGGTACAGGTCAGTGCAACATCGAGGGCCGAAGGGCCTATACTGCCCTGTAATGTTCCATATTATTCTATTTATTGTTTTCTGCCTGTCAGCCACCTCAGGCCATGTCAATACCCCGTTTCCCCCCCCCCCCACCCCACCACCCCCCGCCCTTGCAATTCCATGCACTTTCATTTTACACATTAATCTCTTACCCGGGACCTCAGTAAAGGCCTCCTGAAAGTCCAAGTAAACCACATCCAGTGGGTCCCCCTGAGCAACTTTACGAGTTACATCCAATCGCTTTGTTGAGCACGATTTCCCTTTCAGAAATCCATGCTGACTCTGCTCAATGTTATCACTGTTTTGAGTACTCTCCCATTATACCTTTTCCCGTGGACCCGAGCACGTTCCCTGATGATAACAGGCTAATGGGGGTGACACAGTGGCTCAGTGGTTAGTGTTGCTGCCTCACAGAGCCAGGGACCCGGGTTCGATTTAACTCATTCACCCGCTGCCTTTTCTTTCTGTGTTGTTTTTCTTCCCCCGCTCAGTGCCGGCCGCTCTGACCCTGAATCCGAAAACTGCCAACCCCTGGCTGGTCCTGAGTGAGGACCAGTCGGCCGTGAGGATGGGAGACCGAAGGCAGGAGCTCCCGGACCTGCCCCAGAGGTTCGACCGGTGCGCCTGTGTGCTGGGGTCGGAGGGATTCAATCGGGGAGGCACTACTGGGAGGTGGAGGTGAGGGACAAGACCGAGTGGGACCTGGGAGTGGCGAAGAGGTCCTGCAAGAGGAAGGGGAGAATCAGACGGACCCCCGAGGACGGCTACTGGAGACTGAGCCTCCGAGGTGGGGGCGAGTACACGGCCTTCACCTCGCCCCCGACCAGCCTGAGCGTCGTTCCAAGGCCAAGGAAGGTCGGGGTGTACCTGGACTACGAGGGGGGGCAAGTGTCGTTTTACAACGCAGACAGTATGTCCCACCTCCACACTTTCACTGACGCCTTCACAGAGAAACTCTACCCGTACTTCTGCCCCTGTTTGAACAACGGTGGGAAAAATTCGGTGTTTATGAAAATCTGCGGGGTGAAGGCCCACTCTCTGTCATCACCCGGCCGGAGTCTAACTCCCAGCGCAGTGGGCCCGTGAGTAAAGGGCGATGATCTCCCCCTGCTGTGTTATCGGCTTTTCAGGATTTGAGTGCCTGTCGTAACAACTAAAGCAAGGTCTGTACTCCTGCGTTCCTGGATGGGCCCAGCATTTATTGCCTTTCCCTAATTGCCCCTAATTTAGGAGGCAGGGGGGTGAGCTGCCCTCTTGACCCGGTGCGGTCCCTGAGCTGTACGGTTTGGGAAAGGATTTCCCGGATTTCGACCCAGAGACAGTGATGTAGTTCCAATCAGGACGGCCCAGAACTTGACCTTTTACTTCTCTCAACCTGCTCCCTCAGCCCAGTGTGGCAGTGTCTCGGCCTGCTCCCTCAGCCCAGTGTGGCAGTGTCTCGGCCTGCTCCCTCAGCCCAGTGTGGCAGTGTCTCGGCCTGGTCCTTCAGCGCAGTGTGACAGTGTCTCGGCCTGGTCCCTCAGCCCAGTGTGGCAGTGTCTGGGCCTGCTCCCTCAGCCCAGTGTGGCAGTGTCTCGGCCTGGTCCCTCAGCCCAGTGTGGCAGTGTCTCGGCCTGCTCCCTCAGCCCAGTGTGGCAGTGTCTCGGCCTGCTCCCTCAGCCCAGTGTGGCAGTGTCTCGGCCTGCTCCCTCAGCCCAGTGTGGCAGTGTCTCGGCCTGGTCCCTCAGCCCAGTGTGGCCCTGTCTCGGCCTGGTCCCTCAGCCCAGTGTGGCAGTGTCTGGGCCTGCTCCCTCAGCCCAGTGTGGCAGTGTCTCGGCCTGGTCCCTCAGCCCAGTGTGGCAGTGTCTAGGCCTGCTCCCCCAGCCCAGTGTGGCAGTGTCTGGGCCTGCTCCCTCAGCCCAGTGTGGCAGTGTCTCGGCCTGGTCCCTCAGCCCAGTGTGACAGTGTCTCGGCCTGGTCCCTCAGCCCAGTGTGGCCCTGTCTCGGCCTGCTCCCTCAGCCCAGTGTGGCAGTGTCTCGGCCTGGTCCCTCAGCCCAGTGTGGCAGTGTCTCGGCCTGGTCCCTCAGCCCAGTGTGGCAGTGTCTCGGCCTGGTCCCTCAGCCCAGTGTGGCAGTGTCTCGGCCTGGTCCCTCAGCCCAGTGTGGCAGTGTCTCGGCCTGGTCCCTCAGCCCAGTGTGGCAGTGTCTCAGCCTGGTCCCTCAGCCCAGTGTGGCAGTGTCTCAACCTGCTCCCTCAGCCCAGTGTGGCAGTGTCTCGGCCTGCTCCCTCAGCCCAGTGTGGCAGTGTCTCGGCCTGCTCCCTCAGCCCAGTGTGACAGTGTCTCGGCCTGGTCCCTCAGCCCAGTGTGGCAGTGTCTGGGCCTGCTCCCTCAGCCCAGTGTGGCAGTGTCTCGGCCTGTTCCCTCAGCCCAGTGTGGCAGCGTCTCGGCCTGCTCGCTCAGCCCAGTGTGGCAGTGTCTCGGCC